>NW_027106761.1:112435-114712 GCF_000696795.3 Halyomorpha halys
TAGCTGTTTCACACTTTCATAAAATAATAAATAAATAACTAAATATTAACTAAGTTTAGAATTAGGAAAAAGCTATCTTTTTATTTCTGCCATATTCCATCCCTAATTTAAACTTTATTTTCATTAACAACATAATTTTTAAATGCATGGTTTTTTATTTTATAATATTAAACACTACTATTTATTTTTTTATTGTAATCATACATTGATTACCTTAAGCGATCTCACACCGAGTAGTAAGTCCAAGAATAACGAGATTTTGTTATAAATTTATGAACTGAGCTCTGTAACTAAAGTAGATGTTTGCTTACTGCCAGCAACACCAGAGCGTTAATAACACATAGGCCTCAGGGAAAAGTTTCCTCCACAACTTAGGCGAGGCAAACCGAGTTTATTTTCATTAGTGTATTCGACATGAATTATTTTCAACAAAGTAAAAATAATAGATATACTGATAGAGATAATTTATTAAGTATCTAGATATGCACGTATTTTGAAACACAAAACCTTAAATTTTGAGAGGGGTGTACATATGTATTATTTTTCTTGATTCATTTTAAAATAAGTATAAACCATTTACTCATTTTAAATTAACAAATCATACATTTTAAATGTTATATATGTATCTATTATATTGTTTAAAAACTTACAGACTATACTGCAATATCATCCAGTAGGATAGAACTGAAGACAATTACCTGAAATAAAATGAAATTATTATCAAAATGAAAATTATATTAGCTGTTAATTAGCAAGACTAATATATACATAAATATCTGGATATCTGTGAATGGAGATCATACAGAATTATAAAAACTCAATAAAATGCCCGATTAATTGGACGAGACAACACTAAGCAGTCAGAAAGTTTCCAGAGCGGAAGTGGCAGTTTTATTTATGTGAGGGGATATACAACGCGGGCGTAGTTGGATAGAGGATTTGGAACTTGGGGCGGCAGAAAATGTGGAAGGTAGGTTCGGGGGCTTACAGTTCGCGAAAGTAGGGATAAGACCAATTTCGCCGAGTTTAGGCCAATACTCGAATCCGTGTAGCTAAAGCTGAAAAAAGTGTTCATTCCAAGCAGATAGGTAAAAAGAAAAACGATTTTACGTATTGGTTCGCCAACCAGAAAAAAAAATTCAGTTCATTTAAATTAATACGAGCAGACACCGTAATGCTATAATTAAGAATGTATATAGATTTAATGAATACAATTGATAGTTTCATTTATATTATTGGATTTGGTTATATAAAGCATATACGTATATATCATATTATTATGGTTTGGTAACATACATTGAAACCAATATATGGGATGACATTCAATTTTAGCATTTTTGTGGACAAAGATTCAACCATTCACTTATATATATGCACATGGTGATGAGACGGTAACTATGGTAACACAATTGATAACAACTAACTTCGCTGAGGGCCGCCCATAGCTCAGTGGTTAAGACACAGTCTTACCAATTTGATGTTTATTGGCGGTGCCGGTTCGAATCCGACCTGGGACGTCGACTTTTTTCATTGCGTGGTGGTCCCACAAAATGAAGAACTTTGACCCCCAATCATGGTTAGGCAGTATAGGACTCCAATGGGAGTCTTGGCCGAAAAAAAAAAAAACTTCGCTGTATCATTGTTAATACTTGTCCAATTTACGTAATTATTTCTTATTCTTTAAGGCAATTCGATTATCTATGATACTGCCATATACAGACTACATGAAATATAAATAGTTTTTTTATTAACAACCCTTACTGGGCTTCACTATTAGTACTATATTGACAAAATTCAGACCGACTGACCAATCAAAGGTTTGGTAAAAGATTTTTTAGGTTGATACAAAGTTGATATTCGTTTTTAGAATCTCGAGAAACACGTAAATACAAATTTTCGAAATAATCCGAAAATAAAATTGTTTAGTCGAGTAGTGTAGACCGCCGAAAAATGAATTGAACAAATGAAAAATGAACTGCCCCAGGCGGGAATCGAATCCACAATGTTCGGAACCGAACGCACTGGGACCCGTGCTCCAGCCTGCACGGCCTCACCTCTCATGTCATAAGGGTAAGTCAATACTGAGCAAAACTGTAATACCTCCAAATATATTTTTAATATGAAAGGAATATGGTCCGGGTGCGGTCAAGAAAAACTCAAATAGTAGAAATATACTAATTTAATGAGCCAACGTTTCGCCCCACGTTGCAGGGCTTCTTCAGGGCTAAAAAAGATACAAACACATAGTTACAAAAGGAAAACAAAAACCTAAGTGCA
>NW_027106761.1:115062-167767 GCF_000696795.3 Halyomorpha halys
TAGCCCTGAAGAAGCCCTGCAACGTGGGGCGAAACGTTGGCTCATTAAATTAGTATATTTCTACTATTTGAGTTTTTCTTGACCGCACCCGGACCATATTCATACCATCTTCACACACGGTCAATCAATAATCTTCCAGTATATTTTTAATAATGTTTTATTAAATATTTTTTACTATGAATTTGTGGTTTACTGTATAGATCTTACCCTTATTCCTAAAATTACATGCATATCCCAAAATAACCATTTTTGAGATGTTAATTGTTGCACTGGGACAGCGATAAATCGGTATTTGGAAATCATATAGATCCTATTAAGAATATATATTTATTAAAATAGGAATTATGATTTATGTAATAGGATTTATTTTTTTTAATAGGATTTTCAGATTATATTCATCTTGAGAGTTAAACACCCAAATAACACTGAACACAAACCAACAATAATTATCTCTTAGTGTTGTCAATATCCCATAACAAAACAAGTGAACCAAGTTTCTGATAAAATTAAGGGGAAATCAAAAATAAATTAAAACAACATTCATTGTCGGTTACATTTAATATGAAATATAATTTCTAAATAACGTGAATTTTCTTACTAATTTGAAGTTGTTGATTAGTGATTAAATGCCTAAATTTACACAAATAATACATTGCTTTTATTTAATATAATAGTGAATCACGAAATTAACTTCTGGTATCATGGTTTTATACATTTATATTTTATGACGTGTGTTGTGCTCATGGGAAATAAAATTTGTGGAGGTCCGAATACAGGTGTTAAAATGCATTAAAAATGAACCTAGTTGGGCAAGAACTTAATAACATTGTGCGCTAAGGAGAATTTCCGTTATACAGGAATATCCTTAAAGAGAAGTTTCACTGAATTTAATCCTGGAACATAACACTAGGTAAATGAATACCCAAAGCTCCAATATTAGTTTGATTTCTAACAGACATGACGTACTGGAGAGTTCGACCTCTTAAGTAGTTTCATTCCTCTTGAAACCATTACTTACGTAGGTCATTACAAAAATGCAGATTGTTGGCAGCACTTCTATGCACCAAACACCTGCATAAAGCCGAAAAAGAACTGAGACAAGGAAGCGAGCTAAAGAGAAATAACTTTGACTGACAGCTGGAGTTAATTACAAACCAAGAGTGAGCAATGTTCTTCCTCGCGCCTTTTACGTTATTTATCTTCTCTTTACTCCTCACGCCGTAGGATTCACTGACTGTCACTAGTTCATTTAACACGTTTTGATTATGTTAATTTTCTTTATCCTTCTGTTTATATATATTTAGAGATTTTGTAATTTTTTTAATTTACTTTTATTCTTATTATATATATAATTTTTTTTTAATTTTAGTATAAATGATTAAATTATCACTGTTACTTATTTCCCAACAACCTTTGACAAATGTGGCAAATTGTAATATTTATCAAAAAAGAAATTCTTTAGTTATTTAAAAAAAAAAAGTTCATTTAACAGGTGTGAATAAAATTTAAAATCTTCTTAGGGCATTATTATGTTTAAAGATGACGTAGAAGATTTTTTGATGTTATTATTCTTTTTTACTGCCGATCGTAGAAAGCTTTTTTTATGCACAAGTTTGATTCAAATTTTACATTTTAGATATCGAGAAATAAATTTGGTTCCTTCTTTGTCAGACTATCTGTACTTTAATTTGTGTTCAGTCGTTATATATCAAATCATTTTTAATTTTAAGGAATTATGTGGGTTAGTTGATCTAATATACATTTTTCAGATTCAATCCACAAATGTAAACGTATTTTTAACGCCCACCAATGTTTCGAAAACGATTCATCCCGTAAATTTGATTGAAAGTAGGTGTAAAAAAAAATGATCCAGTATTAATTTTATGAAATTCGATCAACTAATTTCGGTCATCACGCCTAAAAGTCACTACTGTCGCCCATGCATCTCCCCGTAGCTTTTATTCTAAAAAGAAAAATCATATTTATCCTTCTGAATTTTCCTGTTCAAGACCCATTTCTGTCTTGGGCCATGTTCCATCAAGGATTCTGCCATTTTATTGTCTTTATTTGCCGTGGTCTTCCACGTCCTCTTCTATATATAAGGACAATCACCAAGAGAGGTACTCCAGGAAAGTTTTATTTTGAACCGTGAGATACAAGATACAGATGTACAGATACTGTAAGTACCAGTTTCTAATATGTGAACATTGTTAATTAAATTTCTAATGAAGGTTTTTAAAAATCTTTTAATGATCCCAAAAACTGATGTGCAACTTATAATTTTTTTTTCCTTTACATCTTACATCCTACATCTAATATTTATTTATTGATAAATATTACAATCTTCCACAAACATGGAGAATAAGTAATAGTGATAAATGATCACATTCGTACCAAAATTAAATTATAAAATTATAAAAAATTAAACAAGAAGAAATAAAGATACAATAAAATAAGTAAAATTTTGAACTGTTATAACAATAACATAATGAAGTAAAATCACTAATCAACAATATAAATGATATATAAAAATAAAATAAATAAAGAATTCTAGGATGCTGTGTTGAATCTGAAATCATTTGTTTACATGAAAACATAAAATATGGGATTAATTCGCATATCCGTGAAGTTGACCTTCAATGTAAGGATATCATCCAACGCACTTAGCCAATTAATACCACTTGCATTCTAAACCTCAACGTATGAAAAGAAAATAGATTAATTAATTAACGACTTTCAATACAAAGAATACTTCATTTCTCTCTTCTTTAAAAATCTACCCTTATTTTAATATTATGTCTACAATAACTGGATCGATTTAATGACCGGCCGATATCCTTCTAGCGGATAATGAAGATGGCAGAGTGCTTTGATAAGAGATACCTGAGCCGACCGATTTGTCGAGATATCTATCTGCTAATTCCTATTTGTTGCCACTAGCTCGCTAACTTAATGCCAGCCTTCCTCGGCCACGCAGCTGTGTTTACTACTTCATCAGATCGGATCTCGACTCGCCACTCGCTCTGTCCGCCCATTAATCTCCAAAGGCCGACCGGAGATAAAAGAGTTTTCTGTTAGCACCTAGTACAATTAAAATGTTGAAATGAATATAGGGCAAAAATTGTATGAATGGCTTTGTAATTTCGCCCCAATTTCGGATTGCTATTATGTAAACCATAAACACTTAAGTATCAAAATGACTCTTCATATATCAACTATATATCAATCTATATCAACTTGATGAATCTTCCAACCAAGTCGGCTGTTCTAGAAGCTATAAAAATTTATGTTTTAATTTATTTCTAGTAAAATAAAATATCGAGTCATTTTCTGTTAGAAATTTCGATTCTTACTTAGACGATACTAGAGATAGAATAAATGTCATTAAAAAGTAAATATTGAAGTATTTAAGGCACACACCACAAGAAGTTTATTTTATACCAGAAAAACCTGAAATTTTTGCTGATTTATCAATCGGATTTCCATACAACACTAGAAATCTTCATAGAACATTATTTAAGGTAGAGCAAAATTTCGAAAAAGAGTATTAATAAAGCTCTTTATGTTTAGTTGCTTTATCCAAAGCAATTTTTTTTTCTAAAATTTTAAGATTATTATTTGATGAATATCTTGGAAACTCCCACGAAGGTAAACGCTATCAACTACTTTATAGTACATCGAAAAAGCTTTTATTTGAGTTTCCCGATGGTAGAAAAAGGATACCAACCTCAACTAACATTCCATGTACCTATTTTACATTTTTCTTTTTCCTTTTTTTATGGAGAGTACGAAAAAAAAATTATTTGAGTTTTAATTGCTAATATGCATCTTACGTATTTTTACTGAATGAGGAAATTTAAATTTTTAAGGTATTCTGTCATTTCTTTCCAAAAGAATCAGAATTAAAATATAAAAATAAACGACATTTTTTACTGGAACAGAAGTTGTAAGATATTCAGATAGTGCAGAGAGAGAGAGAAAAAAAAAGGAACAGTTTATGTTTAATCAAGATGAAGCTATGAATATATTAGAAAGAAATACATCACGATGATATCTATAAAATATAATGGAAATCTTATAATAAAACAAGAATTAAATTTTGGTTATGTCCCATGTTATTTATACAAAAATAAACATTTTTTTCAGAAATTTTATCGTATATATCGAAAAAGTAACTGATAATGTTATAATACCTTAAATTAATGTTGGCTTTAAATTAAAGGCTGAGTGCAAACGTAGAATCTAATAAAACAGTGTTACAAATTTTAGAAGTAGCGAAATACAAATTTATATTATTAAAATAGAAGGTCAATAAACATTTAATAATGAATATGATCAAATATATTAATAATTTAATGATAAATAGTATTTATCTAACTGATAATTAAGCGAATCCAAAGGGCTGGTTGGTTCCAAGCATGAATAACAAAGCATACATTTTTAAAAACCAAAACTAACGCATCAGATTATAAAACAATGGTTTATTACATAAATTGATTATTTATTATCCTACCAAGTAATGGAATAGATTTTTTTTTATAAATTAATTTATTCACTAATTCACCAAGAGTTCGGAATATGCATAAAGCATACGAAATTTATTCATATATGTTTAATTAATCGTACATTTTTCTACCCCGGTTTCAATGAAAAAAGTTGAGATTTTAATGAAATATTCATCGGGATTTATAAACCCTGTCGTCACTTCATATCCCAGGCAAAGTTTTCCTCTAACCGCGACTATATTTCTGTATCATAAAAAAGTTCGTTTTAACGAAAGTTATAAAAAGAGAACAAACTGGTGGCTTGTCATGACTTTACAAAAAAAAATTGTCCAGCGATTTATGAAAAATATTTTATAGCAATTTTCGGACTTGTAATGTATACGTTCACAATTAATTAACTGTTTTATCGTCGCAGTGTGGAATATATGCATCAGGGAGTTATGCGTCGCCACGAGTGGTAAATCACCAATGGGTACCGAGATTTCGTTAAATGGTAATCATTAATCTATTCTAATTAATAAGCCATAACTCGTTTGCCTCAATAAATAATTTACAGATTAATAATTTGCTATCGTATTGATTAATGGCTTCAATATGGGGTTACATTTCATGTATAATAAAACTATAAACAATCTCAACGGCACAAGCACTCCTTAATAAAACGACTGAAAGTCACAATTTCATAACACCGAATAAATAAGGAATAACACAAAAATAATACAGTGGAAAACAAGCAATAAAGTAGAGATAGGTTTAAGGACATTAATCGAAAATCCTGATAGCCGACTGGAACAGGTTACAGGAGGTCGAGGATAGGGAGAGTTCGGTAAGAGATTATAGACTAAAATACTACCCAGTCATTCATTTAGCAAGTTCCCATTGTCCCAGTTTCTTAGCGGCAACCTGTTGAAGAGCGTTCAGGGCCTCCGGCTCAAAATAATTATGCCAAGCCCTATCGCAGTCAATATCTAAGTCCGTTCCTCAAGGGTTTCCCATCGCTATTGTCGGTCAGGAATTGGCTATAAAGGAGAACTTTTAGTATAATAGCAACAAAGTTCTATCATCCTAAACATCTCTCCTCCTAAATCTTACCTTATTCTATAACCACGATTTAAATTTCTAAAATTCTATACAGGCTAAATTCAATAGGATTTTAATCAATTACACAATACCGGTTCCGAGAAATTTATTTTAAAGAAACATTCTGAATACAAAATTAGAATCGTTTAAATGATATTTTATTTATTTTAATTAATCCCTGAATTTTAAGGTCATAAAAATCAGATGTTAATAAATAATAACGTACAATATACTTTGTTTTAAAGAGCCTATAATTATCCTGTTGAGATAGACAATAAAACAACAATTGGTTGAATATCACTATTTTCAAAAATTATGTTAAATTTAATAACCTGAGAAGACAAATACTCCGTAAGAGACAAAATTATCGAGTTGAGGTCAAGGTCGTTGAAAACAACTGAACCATTACCACTTAGAACTTTATTAATTTTTTTTCAGTACGAAATGTCCCAAAATAACGATTAGATAAAAATATTCGTAGATCCATTGATTACCTATACACACCCAGAGTGGGAAAGTCAAAGTTCATTTCACGGGTCCGAGGTAAAATAAATTTTGACTTACTGGAAGTAGAGAATCGAACCAAAAATGTTCTTAACCAGAGCTCAGGGATCCACGCCACAACCCGCTCATTTATTAGGTCCTCTTAAAGATATTTAACCAGCTCATAAAAAATGTACATAAAAACCCATGGTCATAAGAAACATAAGAGTAATTGAACAGAAATACTTATTATTTTCTAAAAATATATTTTGAAGTTTTAATTTAAATCAAACCAATAATTTTAAATTATACTGAATTATGTCAATAATAACTTTAAGACAGTACCAAAAGGCTATAAAAATTATTAAAACCCTGCCTAGAATTAAACACTGCTTTCATTTATTATCAAGTATTACAATTAAAATTTGGTTGATTACACCTTAGTAACCAGATTCGTAAACGTATTTGATCAGTTGTTTAAAAAGTGATTGGAAATAAAATATGCAATAGGATAAAAATCGGACTATCAATCATAAGAAATAAGAGAGTGGACAGAAATTTTTATTTTTCTGAATGTGCTACTTTAAAGCTTTGATTAAAATCAAAACAATAATTTCAAAGTATAACAATTTTAGGACTTAAAAACAGTGGTTATAAAAATTAATAAAATCATGTAAAAAAATTAATTTCCCTTGAACCAATACATTATTACTTTAATTATCAATAATTTAATTATAATTATCATTACAGATTTTGTAAGAGGTAAAATCTAAATAATCATTTAAAAAAATCATAAGGTAGAGTACAGAGCAGATAAGATGAGGCAGCTTCCCTGTGCCAGAATGCCTGAATCTAATTTGCATGTTTTACATTTACATACCTGAATCATTCCTAGTAATTACTAATACCCTTTGCATAATTAGTTAATCACAACGGAAGAATCTGCATGTTTATGTAATAAGCGGTGCTTCTTAATATTTTTGTATAAATAAACATAATGTATATGGCTTGGTCATAGAATTAGAGCTTATGGGCAAGATAAGCGAGGAATAGAGCCATAGTCATTAGGGACTGACAAATCCACTCCTTAGTATAAGAATTGATTATACCTCACTACATTAGTGGACAGTACCGTTAGCTTGAGCAACGCTTCTGCCTACACAATAAAAACAATAGGATTTTTTCGGGGATCTATCAAGCAGGCTTCACTCATTCATACGGTTAAAAAAAAAACAGACAAGAATCTCTCGGATAAACAGCTCACATAAGCATTCAGTATTAATTTCAGCTATGAATAAAAATAATTTATTCCGCCTAAATAAATTGCAATAACAACAAAGAAATCGCCCATTAATGACAAACTAATCAAAATCCCATCTTTATCAAAATGACTAGTTTTATTTTTATATTTTAAAACTCCAGAGACATGAGTCAAAGTTAATAGGAAAAATTCAGCCAATCTGGGACCAGAAAAGGGGGTTTAGACAGAAACATTAGAAATAGTTAAGTTCCCTTCCATCTCATTATTTCGAACACAGCAAATACACACTACAGTATTGTTGATGAAGTGATATAATGAAATAGACATTCTAAACTGAATTAGATTATTGGCTAAGAAAAAATTTAACAAAGGCATAATAACCTGCAACAGTTTGATAACCAATGTTAGCTGTGATTTTGTAAATAAGTTTCTTGAGAATAGCCGATCGTAGAAGTTGTAAGAAAATAAAAAAGTGTGAAATTATATGAATATTTTTATTACAACTAATAAACAAACCTGTCTTAAACCAAAAATTTAATTTGATACGATGTTTACAAGCATTTCCATTAACAGATTTGTATAAAGAATTTTTGTACTTGACGTTTTTCCCACGGCACTAATTTTACATAGTGAAGTAACCTGGCTTCAGACAGTATGTTTCTTACATCAACTATCTTACATTCTTTTTTACCATATTTTTCCTTTCTTTCTTTGTTCTTTCTTCCTCATCTACATCATTAGGAGGTTGGTACATTTTCTTTATAAATTTTATTTAATTAATTTAATTTTACATAATTTACAATTTTTACATTTACTTAATTGATTTCCATTAAATCAACCCATCAATTTAAATACCATGTTTAAAATTTAAAACTACAGTCTAATATTCTAATAAATACCATAGCCACATCGATCATGTTCGTAGGAGACGGAATAGGAGCTAGATGAGATACCTTTTCGTTTAATAATTAAATTTTATGTCACACCTTGAGGATGTGCCACTACCCAGCGTATCCACTGCTCCTCATGACATTTTTTAAAATTAATCAAAGAGACTTACTTGGAATCCATACACAAGACTGAAACGACAAGAAACTGCTCATGGATTCCGATTGCTACAACACTTACGTGACAAACGCTCTAAAGTTCCCATTCACTACAAAAAATTAGTATACACTACAATAATCAGACCAATTTGGACATATGGAATTGATCTCTAGGGCTCCACCAAATCATCAAATTCCTCCCGCATCCAATTCTTACAATCCAAAATCCTATGTAAAATCCTTGATGGTCCTTATTACGTTACAAATAAACTCATTCACAAAGACCTTAACATCCCATTCGTTGCAGATTTGGCCCAAAACTGATATGCGTCTTTTCATTCCAAATTCCTTAACCATCCTAACCCATTAATTCTTAATATTTCTTCCTTAACAATCCCTGATAATCCTCCGAGGAGTCTGAAAAGAAGATGGCCACGGGACCTTCTAATTTAAATTAATGTTTGAAATACCACCAATGGGTGGTTCCTTCCCAAGATTTTTAAGTGTATATAAAACACACAACATATATACTTATTGTATTATTTTGTACAGTTGTAAATTACATTAAATAAATAAATAAACTTAATCCATCATACTCAGTAGTTATCATTTCTATTGGAAGGAATGAATTGAGATACGAAGTAAAAAAAAAAAGTATATATACATGATTTAACAACTCGGCTACTTTTTTCTTATTGCCATTGACAGCTTATTTGGTATAGTAAGTAAATTAAGGTCTCAACACGGTTGAGAAGAATTTAGAATATAATCTTTCTTTTAATATCCATATTCTATTTAATTATTAAACATCTTACTTAAATTACCATTGAATTTTGTGAAAAAAAAGAGGTCAATTAAATTATTTCGTTGATCCCTCACCGAGAAAAACCTAAGTAGCCGTGTCCCAAGAGAGGGAATTATCGAAGCCTGGGAACCGCTGAGTGTAACACGATAACTGGTAGTTTATTGGAACAGGAAGCCACCGCCACTCGGAATAGAGGTGGAAAAACCTCCAGACGGAACGGAATGGACCAAAAAAACAAAAGAAAAAAACGAAAAGAAAAATCCTATGACTAATCACCTAAGAGAAGGCAAAAAAGTGACTGGTGAGCGGTAGCCAGATTGGGTTCGGTCCCTGGCACCTCCCCCATCGATATCGCTGGGAGCAGTCGCTGCGAGTATCTTCGTCATCCGTTAGCTCCTTAGCGGCTGTCATTCTCAACTCTGAGTGACTAATTGTTCCATCTGCATAGTAATCGAGCAGGTGTGAGGAATGGGTCTTCAAAACGATCAATTCCAAGATCACCACCAACAAGAAAATTAATAGTTATAACAGCAATTAACAAATTATGTATAGAAGAATTAATAATCTCAATAGTTAAGAGAGTTAATTATTAAGAAAAGAAACACTCTTAACCAGTCTTAAATTGTCAACAAACACTTATTTCTTTTAATCATAAACTGACCTGTCTGCAGAAAAAAAGTGCGAACGAAATTTTAGTAAAGAAAAAAAAAATTTTCCATTTAAAATTCATTTTTTAAGATAACGCTCAATTTTTACTAAACATATTAGTAACATTAAATCACACTGGTTCATCTGGAACCTGCTCCCCTATTCCCAGAGAGATTGTTCTTACGTCTTTACTACACCAAATTAAAAAAAATATATATATATTATTGTACAATATTGATAACAATAAAATACAATATTATAAAGAAAAAATAGTCATCCTACAGAGCTCGGGATTCGTCATAAAGACATACACAGACAGTTTCTGCTTCTCATGAGATCATTAGTATTTCTGAGCATTGTTGAATATCGAAGACTGCTGTAAAATGAGATCTCGAATGATCCGATATATTAGGGGTATTCATGATCTTTGGTTTAACATGTTAAAGTGTGTTAAATGGAAAAACCCATGTTAAATCGAAAAAAATTGCCTTCTTTGGCCGTGGTAAAACGAAATAACATTTAACATGGCTGAGAGTCTGTTAAATGGAGAATGACGTCACACAATAGACCAGTTGAGATCGCCGCCATTTTTGTTGTGACAGCTCAGTTCTTTCGTGTGCTTGTGGTATTCATATCCCTGTTATTAAACCAGAATGGATAATTTTAATGATATATTTGAGAAAAAAAACAATGTAATTTCATTCTACTATCTGAAAATTTGTAAACGCTCGCCAGATAATAATCTCACTATATTAACCTTGTAATTATTCTTAGGGGACATATGTCCCAGAATAAAGTTATTTTTTCATTTCATTTCTTTAGCTAAACTTTCACACAAATTCCAGTTTTCACTCACTCTAGGCATGTTGTAATTAATTACTTAAATCAAAACTGAAGTAAACAATAACACGAGGGTCTGGAAGGAAGGTTATAAACATAAAGGCTTATACAATAACTTATTGTATAAGAAGTTGCTGAGAAAATCCGCTAGGGGCTCTTATGCATTTAACGTTTAACATGACTTCAAATAGGGCTGCTCACAATCTTATAGTTATAACATTTAACATGGTAAAACATTTACCATTTAACACAACATCATGAATACCCCTATTAATGGGCTCCATTCATCCTTGGAGCACTGTTAACTCAAATCCAAGAACACCAAGTTCATATAATATTGTCTTATTTAAACTAATATCTAGACAATTTTCTAAAAATGATATATTATCTAGTTCACTATATTTTATAGTTTGAATTAAAATATTAAACTATAAGATTCTGTGAGATAAAAAATATTATTAAACTTTATGATTCTGTTTGACTTGAAATATAAAGTCAGACGGTTACTGACAAATGTGCCAACCAAAGGCAGATTCCATAAAGATGAGACAATCAGACAGACGAGAACTGATAGCACCAATTAACCTTATTGTTTCTAGACTTGCTTGGTCCGAACCAGAAAAAATCAGCATGGGAATTAATAAGGAAAAGAACACTCAAAAGGAATTGTTTTTAAATTATTACATCTATGTAGCGGCGAGTATTTCGTTTACCCAACAGAGGAATGTCGCACAACGAATTATTATTTGATCTTATCATTTTTATACATAGATTATCTAACAAAGAAGTTTACAAAAACACACATACATCTATCAGAACTCAATAAAAAGAGTTATATAGCAAGAAAATATAAGGATATATTCAGCTCATAATAGATCGCAACAATAGATAGATCTATGTCTTTGTATAATCTATAAAAAATATTAATAACCAATAAAAAAAAAATGATCTGTTGTGCGTACCACACAACCTTCACTCACAACCCTTCTTTGAGTTGAAATTCGAGTGAAAAAATGGAAAGAACCGTGTTTGAGAAATAAATGTAAGTCGGTTTTAGTGAAAACGTTTCCGTAACATCCCATGAATGTTCCATGAAGGGTTAAGGTTCAGCACTTTGTAAGGAAGTACTGTTAGTAGACCAACGGTGGTGCAAAGAGGTGATTTGGTCAGAATCACACCCGACCGCCAGATTTTTACCCAATTAAGGATACCCAATTTATGAAGCTGGGTGGACCCCAGGAAGGGCCCTAGAACCCACAGGATTGACTCACGGCAATAGAAAACACAATTTTCTGCCCAGCAGGATTTGAAACCGCGTCCTTGAAGTCAGTACCATCGTGCCTTACCACAGTGCCACCACGTTACCCATCCCAGGAATACATTTACCTTAAATTCGCAATATCAGTTTTGAACAAGTTTTCTTTTTCTAGCTGGACAGTTCAAATATATAAATTATTAAGCTAAAACTATCTGGCTTTGCCTTCTTATATTCAGAAAATAAAAAAGATCAACAATAAAATATTTTTATTTATAAAACTAAATAAAATATTTTTAATATAAAAAGAAAATATTTTTATACATTCTCATGAGTGTTACACTGTTTACTTTATTTTAAAATAAGTTATTCAAATTCGAGTGCTAAACAGTTTTTGAATGTAAACACATTTCTAAAAAAAAAAAAATTATCTTTATTCTGATTCAGTAAATAGCACGTATTTATTAATTTAAAAAAATCTTCAAAAACACACGAATATTACTTCTCACAATTATTACCCAACTTCTGCGAATGATAGTAAAATTTAGGGCTCGTACAAAAAGGCCTGAACATCCCATTCGTAGCAGATTTGGCCCTAAATAGATATACCTCCTTTCATTCCTAAATCCTTACCCACTCAAACCCATTAGTTCTTAATCTCTATCCTTAATACTTCCTGATAATCCTCTGAGGCGAGTGAAAAAAAGATGGCGTCGGGATCTTCTAATTTAAAGCAATGATTGAGTACTATTGGGTGGTTCCTTCCCTAGATTATCATGTGTCCAGAAACATTTATCATTTTTACTTGTTTTTTATGCCATACGGCAAACGAAGATATAATGTTATTTGTATATGTAATGTATTGCATTATATTATTCTGTATTATGTAACCATATAAAAAATAAAGAGGTTAAAAAAAAATTAGTTTTTTATACACTAAATGAATGTACGATGATGTTCAGTTGTGCCATCACCTGACACAGACACCCAAGGTATCCTCACACCCAGCTATACATATAGCATACATCCTATATGTAAGTACCAAATACCCACTAAAATCTAAAGAAATTTTTTAAACAGATGTAAACTTTAAAAAAATTAGGAGGGTATTCTAGGTTTTAATTTCGGCTTCAACAATTTTTCGTTTTTAAGGTAGGCTGATCACATACACAGAATTTTGCGACATGTATTTCTATCGAAAACTTTTAAAAATTTTCATTATCGGAGAACTTTCCCTAACTATAAATTTTATAAATACTAATTCATTTCATTTCTATACAATAATGAAAGTTAAAGATAACAATGTGGATTGTATTATTAAAATAAAATCAATCCCTGACAGTAAACCTTTCTCAGCTCTTCATTCTTTCCTCCATGAACCTACTGTGCTTTGGGCGATCTATCATCCTAGACTAGAATATTTTCTGGACTAGATTCCCAAACTAAACTATATAAATCAAAATATCTTGTTTCGAGGGTAGTTATTAAGTTTCCTCAATAATTAAAAATGACCGACATATTATTATCCTATTTTTCTTTTAAATCAATCAAAGTGAAGCCATTACCGATCAAGGAAATATTTTTTAATAAACATAATTTGATCGAAAGACAACCGATGATTAAATACTTACTATCCATATTGAGTTGGACGAATTGATTGAGCCAGTTTAAAGCTTTCGTTCCAGTGTGGACTTTAAGTGCTAATAACCAAACGCCTGACAGCCAATTTAAAAGTAGTAAAAAAGAACGCGTTTCTTAATTAAAAAACGTGCTTTACATTTTCAACAGGACCTTCAGCATTTGAGCTATAAACCTGATTCGTTTAATTAATATTTTTTGTAGTATTCCGTGTGGTTTTAACATTTACAAAAAAAAACAAAACAGTAAATCCAATAAAATTTTAAGATGGGAATAAACACTTTAAAAATATTAACAAAGTAATTATATATAATGCTGAATACATTAGACAACATTATCCAAACCAGAACAAACCCCCAAATATGAAAAATCTAATGATACATTATTGTTCCTTAATTACTGTCTTAATCGTGCATAAAGTAGACCTTTAACCTAATATTATTTATTAAATAAATCAAAAATTTTTATCCATTTTTGTCTCAACACTTTTATTTTTCACCAGTCCAACGTTTCGGCCATTCTAGCCATCCTCAAGGACATCTTCAACATAATTTCATCCTCACATTAATTTAAAGTTTCTTTTGCAGGCTATTCTGCCCAGGTCATTTTCTTTATTATAAGTTAAAAGCCTATTTTTTAATTTTTTTAATTTAAATCATTAATATTTAATTTTTCTTGTATAAGATTATCCACAATTAATACACTACCATATAACAAACCATTTAAATAAATGATTTTGTTATAAATAATTACCTTGTCTCAAGAAATTGAACTAATATTATTATTAATAATGTAAAACCTTTAATATTTTATATAATTTAGCAGAATTTTTTTTTATTTGTAATTAATTGTAATTATTACTACATACACAATTTCGTTCATAAATTGTATATAATTTAACTTCAAATCCTTTTTTGAATTAACTCAGATAACATGTGGCTTCCTTTGATTTCAAATATCGCAATATAAACTATAACATTACCAATAAACCATAACTATAATCCTAAATTCATATGAATTTATACAAACTATTTTT
Organism: Halyomorpha halys; assembly: GCF_000696795.3. NCBI lineage: Eukaryota > Metazoa > Arthropoda > Insecta > Hemiptera > Pentatomidae > Halyomorpha > Halyomorpha halys. The sequence goes on from NW_027106761.1 coordinate 129,660, forward strand.
ATAAAACGCAATAGTTTTTATAGTTTTATTTCATTAAACATAGAAAGAATAAATCTCTACAGCTCTAACTCATCAAAGGTCAGAGTGCAGTACTTAGTAAGGTAGTACTATTACTAGACCAACGGTTGTGCAATGAGGTGATTTAGTTAGAACCTTGGTCGATCACTAGGTTTTTCCTAAATTAAGGGGTCCCATATGAGGCAGGGACAACATAAACAGCCGGTGCATACCATGAGTTCTATGAATTTCTGTCTGTACCCTCAGAATCGAATCTTAAACTTTTTTTTTATTTATATATATAACGCAGAACCTTTTGCTAAGAGCAACACAGGGTTGATATATGGCAACAGTAAAAAAAAATAATTAGGGGTCACAGCCGGATTCAAACCAAGGTCCTCGGATTTAGTTAGGACCCTGGTTCGAATCCGGCTGTAACAGATAATTATTTATTCTATTACTGTAGTCGTGAGTCAACTCTGTGGGTTCTAGAATCTTCTTGGGGTAGACCCAACCTCATTAAGTTGACAAACTTAAAAAGGGATACAAAATTTAGAAAATCACCTCCTTGTACAACCGTTGTTCTAAAAACAGTACTTACAAAGTACTGAATCCTTTATGAGCTGTAGTAGTTAATGTTATACATTTATCTGCACGGCATTCCTTTTAATTTGTCCAAATTCATTAAAATTCCTACTCCAGCGATAATATAAACAAGAGAGAAAATCACAAAAGCCGATTTGAAACAGCTTCAGAGAAAAACTCTTTAATCAATACCCAGTAAGGAAAAATAAATGTTTTCAGAATGCGCAGTGTCCTTATCTACCAGTTGACTTAATTTATCATTCATTTGAAATATATATTTTTCTTCTTTCCTTATCAATAAAAAAATAAAATTAAAATAAACAATATATCATTTTTAAAGATACGAAGAAGAAATAATGGATTCTGAGAAAAATATTTTTAATTGCATCATTTTAAATTTTAATGATTTTCCCTGCGTCCTTTTTCCTCTACAAAATATACACCTACTGATATTCTATATATTTTATATACATATATTTTTCTTTACAAGAAATAATCCGACAACTTATCATATGATTTTTGGTTAAATGGCAGAAGTATTAGGAACGAAATTGAAAACAATGTTTTACAACGAATTGAAAAGGAATCCGTAATTAATAAGTACCAACTGAACCTCACATTAAAAAATCTATAAATTTAAAACAAGTTGTCGGGTAAAGAAATTAAATTGGAAAATACAAAAGAAAAAATACTTTTTGGGATAATATATTAATAAAGAGTCGACCAAAAAATTAACTTTAATCATCATATGAAAGAGATGTGACTGTTAAGGCCAGTCTAAATAAAGATTAACTTACTTAGAATTTTGAGGGGAAAAAGATTATTTGCCAATACCACCGTACCGGATATTTTCGAATCTGAGGATAAAAGTTTTATTGATTCCTGCATGAACACAAATCTACCCTACCCTCGGTAGTGACGAAGCAATTAAACACAATACTTCATCCATATTAAGCTAGATACTAGAGGACGATAATATTCATATCATTATAATGCACTTTTCTTATTAAAAGATTACTACAATTAAAAGTCAGAAAGATATAGAAAAAAATGTATATAAGAACAAAAGTAAAAAAAAAAAAATATTATTTCAAGTCACATAACCTATTACCATAAGTAATTAAATATACAAAACACATAAAATGACTATAAAAAATGAATGATTAAATTGTGTAATGGTGAAGCAATATAGTATTTGCTAGAAAGTAAACCTAATTATTGAATAAAGAATTTATGATGCAATAGATAGATTTCAAAAAAGCTTTTGACACCATCGATCACTCCTTCCCCATATCTGAGCTTAGTGGTCATTCCTTTTCAAATAGTAGGATCCGATGGGTCCAATCCTTCATCACTGACCAATATCTAAGACCCAGGTCTAAATCCTTCACCATCCACCTTCCTCTCCGTTTCCGATTACATCTAAGAAAGTATTTTTAGACGAAAAATTGAAGAAATAAGTAAATATTCACAACTTACTTAAATATAACTTTGGGTAGTACTTTGATATCATATAGTAATATTATTCAAACTTTTTTTAGAAACGATTTCAGGATTTAGACATAAAAAGTTTTAAATTTCGTTAAATGAGAGGGAACCATTAACCCTTAGAACCTAAACTCCTCCCCATCCCCAGGGAAGACGCTACCCGTGCCATAAGATGCCACGACTGTTACCGCCGCAATAAACCTCCCCCGTTGTACACACACTGTTTGTTTGTTTGTTTTTTGTTTTATACCTCCCTAGATAGCCCTTGAGTGTCCCGCAGGATTACCAGCTGTGCTCAGTCGTAAAGCCAGCTCTAAGAGCTTTAGTTACCGTTTAACAGTTGCAGTAGAAACTGCCTCGACCGGTTCCACATACAACTGTAACTATAATGTGGTTCTGGAGCCACGGAACGTGATTTGAGATAAAGTTTTCAGGAAAATAACAGACATGCAAAACAGCACGTGGAGAGATGTAGCCTTAGAACAATATTTTGAGCCCGTTTTTTTAAAAAAGAAACTTAAATAATTATTAATAATAATTTAGTAGTTAAACTTAAAATTAACTAATCAACATACATATATATTTTTTTAATTTATTCGATTATTTGATTTATATAAGTTCGTTACTTTGGAACCTAATATAATTAAATGTACATTGATAAAATGAGTTTAATAAAAAGTGTATATAGATATAAAGTTATATATAAGTTAGTGATTAGTGTAAGCAAGGATAGATTTTATAAAAGAATCATTCTCTACTAATTACTACGAAAAAGAAAATTTCCAGAATATATCAACATGTATTAACAACAGTAATATTGTATCTAAAAACAAAAAGTAGGTCTTGATTTTCTTAAATATTTACAAAATGATTAATTAGAAAAAAATAAAATAAAATTAGAAGCCACGAAGATGATTAACATTAATAATATAATTGTGTTCAGCTAAAGCTGCCATATTGGACAATGCGAGTCAGTTTCAATCCTGGATGAGGCTCTTCATAAATTAACCAAAAGTAAAATTTTATTTATTTATTCCTTATTTTTTTTTATTGAAGAGAATTAATACAATCTGCCACACATTAAGTAATTGTGTTGAAATATCCATTCGTACAATATATACAGAAATAGAAGAAAAAAAGAAATAAAAAGATAATACTCTCATGATTTTTATAATTAAAAATATGAATATACATCAAAAATATAATAAAATTAATAGTAACCGCCGAATATATTTTTCTTTATTATGTAATATTACAATTCTGTTAAATACATTTAGACATTGGTAATAGAGTTAAAGGAACATATTCACACCATATTTCAATTTATAAATTAAATGATAATCACATAATCAAAAGTAATAGTACAAAATTGAACCCTAAGTATAATACCATCCTAACTACATTCATTCTTAGATAAAATATTTACATTTATCTTGGGAAACAGAATTGCCCCTCGAGTCGAGAAGGAAAAAGTAGGACACCAGATGATCCCGACGCTTCTCTTTCAACTGCATCACTGGTATTGAAAGCCAGTGAAGGCTGAGCATGCGCGTTAGCTGCAAACTAATACTGTCGTGTAAATCAGTAGTTTTTTGTCAGCTTAGATTTTGTAATTAGCAGTATATAAGCAGTTAGGTTATTTTTCCTAAAGTGTAATTTGGGCGTACCACGCTAGCCCGAATAATTAAATGAAGTTAATTAACACTAAACTGTACATTATAATCGAAAAAATAATTTTATTTTTAAATAACATCGAAAGGCTCATTTTTTTTGCCAATATGAGACCTGTAAAATTTCGAGGTTTCACAATTCCCAAAATCTCCGTTATTTCGCAACTGTATCCATTTATTAGACTTGAAATTAATGAAAAAAAAAAAGCAATTTATCATGAAAAACTCTCCAGTTTTCACTCATTCGTGAACTTTTTTTTTTTACATTGAAAAGTCTGAAAGTTTATTTACAATACAGTTTAGTTTTGTAAATACAATCTTCTTTAATATAAAAATTCGAAATTCATTTTATTATTTGATTAATTAGAATTGGTTTTTTTTCCATCACTGTTAAAAGAAAAAATTAATCATGACCGTTAAATAATTTTTTTACAGCAAAACATCGGCGATCCGGCTCTGTGTATCATCCAGAGTTTCAATGTTTGCATGACACAAAGATTTTAATTATTATATTCTCGGGAAAATTTAATGACCCATTCACACATTGCTTCACCTATTCCTGGACAAATCAAATATAACATAATGCTATATCAACACCTGAGTGATGGTCCGGTTGTTTTAACCGAGAAGCACATTTTCACTAGAAATTTAATTAAAACAAACTCTGTCAACCGTCGTCCAACATAACATAGTCGTCAATTATTTTCAGCTCAGAAAATACATAAGTATAGCGAACTATTTGTCATTTTATTTATTTTATGTGGGCCATGAGAATTTATAATTTTTAAATATCATGTAATTCGGCAAGATGAATTCTTACAGATCAACAAGAGCGTAAAAAGTAGTCTAAAATTGTATTATCACACAATTTCCAGCAGAAAGGACTATAGTGGATTCTTGCTAATCTGGGTTATTCCGTGATCTGAACCACCCATTAAAAAAAAATTAAATATGTATTATAAACATACACATTAAATAAAACATTATCAATACCTAATGCGCTGTGGCTAAAAAAACAAAAAAAACAACACTTTTCATTTATAATAAAATCCATGCTATCAATGCTTGGATTCTGCCGTAGGTAAAATAGTGTCAAAATAAAAATTGGATGAATGGAGTAGAAGAAAATGAATTGGGACTTTAAACGGAGGCAGGAATAATTTCCAGTGCCTTGGAAAGTCATGAAAAACAAAATGATGTAGAAGAAAACGTGACAGAAAATACATAAATGATTAAACATGAAGAAGTTGTTACATGTTACAACAAATACATCCAATGGGTAAATGAAACTGATAATAAAAAAGAAAAAAAAACTAGTGCTAAGTAAGGTGTATAATTTTTAAATTACATATCTTCAGAAATATTATAATGTGAAAAAATATATTAATCATATTTTTTTTTTATTCTTATTTGAATTTTCAGACCCTATTGCTGATACATATGCAGTCAAAGGCCTTGAAAAAGAGGATTTAAATTTCTAAACAAACGAAAATTTCAGATGATTTTACAAGAAAATAGTTAAAAAATATATTTCTGAACGATTAATTATATTTTTTTTTTTTTATGTAAATACATTTATGATTACTGTTTTTAAAAAAAAATTGCTCTTTATGAAGAGACCTTTTTTTATCAATTTATGTAGTCCGAATTAGAGAAACATTAATCTGAACCCCCCCCCCCCTCTGGTTTAAATTAGTTCGTATGAGCGAGATTCTACTCTATTTTATTCTTTAATAAGAGAGATAAATTCGACTAATAGGTAATGTGAAGTAATGTAAATAATTCATCATTATTAAATACATTTCATTCATCCTAATACATTTCATCACGTAGTAAAAGGCAACCTATCCCCTCTCCTCTTTTGGAGATCTCGAGAAATCTAGTTTTTGAGTCCTCTGGGTCATACGAAATGACTTTGTTCGGTTGCTGTCATAGACCTTAATTTTGATTATCTTCGACTCCTTAAACACTTTTAATGGACATAAAAATGGAATAAGGAATAAATTTATTTATCAATACATTTATGAATGTCTGGGTCGTTCTACGTCAACTCAACACACATTTGAACTGCAATGGTTGCAGATTTTATTTTAATTTTTCAACGATGTTTTATAAATATAGATTTGAATAGGTTTTATAAAATATGAACTTTTATTGAGGTATGAACAATCGTTTACGAATCTCAGAGCTGTTCTTCATAAATCGCTAAAAATCAAAGAAGGAGTTTTATAATTGCTGAAGAAGCTTCCTATATTCAGCAGTAGATATGAGATAGGAGTCATCTTACTCATTTTCTTTTTTATATGTTAAGATAATTTACATTTCTCAAATTTTGACTTTCTTCAAATTATTATTTATGAGCTCGAAAATTAGGGGACATATATCAATGAAATTTCACGTTTTTAAATGCCTATACTTATGCAACATATGTGCAAAATTTATAAAAAATCTGAGACGGTAAGGCTCAAAAGTGTTTTGAGTCGATATGCAATATAAATGACCTAAACACGAATATCAGAAGATTATTTTGGTTATTTTTTTTTTTTGAGTTGAGCTAAGAAAAACAAGCCACTTAAAAGCTAGTTATACGAACCGTTACAAATAATAATTGTATAATATATGGCATGTTATACAAGTTTAGTAGCATGGACGTAGAAAAAAATAAACAAGTTCATTGTTATAATTTGATCATATTATTGAAACACGTAACGGAGTAATAAAACAGCTAATAGCTGAAAATTAATGATTTAAAATTGTTATCGTTGATTTAAAAAAAAAAAAAAAAACTCTTCAAACAACCTTCTGATTATATACACTTCCTGAAAATCTATGTTAGTCGTAAAAAAAATACATAACTATAAAATATAAACATTATTATTATATATACATAAATATTTGACCGTATAATTTCATATTATGGAAAAGATGGTCAGGGTTGACTTTTCCCTAAAGCTCAAATTCACTAAAGATATCAACTTGAACAGACCTGATGAAGCTCTTCAAAGTGGAGCGAAACGTCAGAAAATAAATAGTTGTTAAATTTTTTTTTTTCTCCTTTGACCATAACCCTGACCATTTTCTTAGCAATTTTATAAACATTAATACTGATTTTATTTTTTGCAAAGCAAACGTTAATGTAGTTATCTTCCTGTCAGAGGGCATTTGGCTAGGCCTGTTATGTTTCACTACTTCGCCCCCACGGAAGTGGACAGATGTCCGCTAAATTACAAGCACGTTTGATTGAACTTACTTTAATATGCAAATTTAAATCTTTAGGTCATTTCAATATTTAAATTTTCAGATTGAACAGCTTAATTTAAATTCACGATTCCATTATTCAATTTAACAAGTGAGCCACATGTCACTAGTACAAGACTATTGATCGAGATGAAGACCTGTTAAATAGAGAAATATACTCAGAAATCGGATCAACATTAAATACTTAATTTTCCATTTGAACATTAAACTGTAGAAATAATGTCCAATTAAAAAGCATATTTCAAATGATCATAAAAATTGAATCAGAAAAATATTATTGGTAAAAATAAATTAATTTATTAATAATTAACTAGTAAAACAAAACTATATGTTTTATACCTTAAATATAATTCAGTTTACAGTATGAAACATTTAATAAAACGTATTATTAAAAGGTAATCCAAAATTAAAATAATATGTACCAACTAAAAATTATTCCAGGCTCTTACATGAATTTACGATGGACACCATAAACATAACAAATATTACAATTATTTACCGACATACACAGATTTTCAATTAGGTCTGTTGAATGAAAAGTACTCTTTCTTGTTTTAATTTTTTTTTTAACCCATAGGAAGGTTTCGGGCTTGTCATAGCATTTTCAGGTATCTGATTATATACATTTTTTTAAATTACATTTTGTGTTCTCCTTATTAGTCTTACAATGTTAAAAATAACATATTGTTGTCAATAATGTAAAATATTAATAATTAAAAATACCAACATAATTATAAATAAGGAGATCTGAAACACCTTCCCAATAATATTAACATTATAAGACTAATAAGGAGAACACAAAATGTAATTTAAAAAGAATTTTTTCTTTTCTATATATCAAAAAGTTATTTCGAAGTACACTTTGGTATAATAACTTCAACTATTGGACGTTTTCTTTTCTGCAGATTGTTTTAGTTGCTTGCAGTCTTAGGAATTATTAAGATATAAATGAATTTAGTGATTGATAGTTTTTTTTGTATATATCAATAATTTTAAATGAAAATCTGTATTCTTAAAGTTATATGTTCTACAGGATGAATTTCATTTGTAATTAGAACTCGTGAATGAAAAACACTCTTCCTTGTTTTAATTTTTTTATTTTATTTCATTAAAACCCATAACAACGTTTCCAAGTTGTCACCCCATCTTCAGGTATCTTTTTAATTTTTTCTTTTTTTTTTTATTTTCAAATCCTCTTTATTGATATATAATTACAATTACAAATATATGATAATACAGAGTATATATACAGTATGTAATTGATGTCCTGTTCTTTAAAATATTTTCTGCAGGCTAATTGCCCAGGTCATATTGTTGAAAACACAAATTTTTCTTTTATTTCCTTAAAGGCTGTCTTGAACACTGCCTGGTCTTTTTGAAAATGGCCTGGGGGCCGAAATGTTGGAGAGTTTTCTGAAAATAAAAGTTTAGAGTATAATTGGATCAAATATGTGTGTTAATAACCCAATAAACCACAATCAAACAATCATTATAATAAATCATTAATCTAATATTGTGAACTGGGATCCAAGAGGGCAGTGTTTTCAACAATATGGAGAGTTTTCTGAAAAAAAAAAAGTTAATAGTATTATTGGATCAAATTTGTGTGTGCTAATAATGAAATAAACCACTCTGAAACAATCATTATAATAAATCATTAATATAATTATATTTTCTAGTTTTGTTGGTAATTTTAAAGATAAGTATTTTATCGAATTGAAATTGTTAAGAAACAGCCGCCATTTTATTTTCCGAAACTATAATTAATTTTAACTAATTATTATACCGAATTTTCTTTAAAATAATAAAAAATTAGGGGGAAACAACTGACTTTTCCTCTTCGGCTTTGGTACTATTAGCTCTGATGAAGACCTGAAATTTAGGCTGAAACATCGGACCTCAATAAAAATTACGTTATACTTATTTTTGTTCTTTAATTCACTGACAATTTCATATAGAGATTTATGGTCCAAAACCAACTAACCAAAAAGTAGAACATATTGAATAGAAATAATCCCTTTAGATTTTAGTGTGGTAAGAAATTAATTGTTAGTTAATATTAATATTTTTATAATTCAAACATCAAAAAGTAACAGTTAAAATAAAAGTCACATATTAGTAACTTCTGGAAACACTGGTTGGAATTTTCATTATTCAATTTTGACAGTTGATAATGGCGCATAATCGATTATTAATTATTATCCATTTAAATATTTTTATTTTTTATTTAAAATAATTTTTCATGCGTATCTTTCAGGAAAATATCCATATTAAAAAAATTAACTAAATTAAAAAATTAAAGATTAACACAATGCATTTAATTTAACTTTATCAAGACACTAACATGGAAGGAGAACAGAGTCAATTGCTTGGTGAGCACCGAACCAGAAGAGGTAATGTCACTAGTTTGTTGTCGGAGGGAGGTAGTGGAAGTAAGCCAACATAATCTCCCCGTTAAATACTTACCTTACGGGTGTTTGCACTGTTAGAATTGTTAATTCACGTACTTAGTACCTTGTGTAAACCACTTAAATGAAACTAAGTTCAACTATTTCATTTTTTATAAAACATGCTGACAATGTTATTAATTAACTTTGTTTAACAAACTGGTATTAAAACCACAAGAGTATTGAGATAATTAAGGTAAAAATGTCCAATACAATAATGTTTAATGAAATGTTTCTAGGTCTAAAAATCTATAGAAGAGTGGAGATTAATAAAATAAAATAAAAAATAAATAAATAAAATAAAAACGCAGCAAATTTATTAAATGGTTTATTATTACAATTAATTATTTTATTATATCATAAAATAACAAATAATAACAAACAACAACATTGAATTTTCTTTCAAATGAGTATTCTAAAAGAAGTACAGTTTTCGTATTATTTAAAAAAAAAAATTTTAAAAATGAGCATGTTTTGAGGGCATGTAAAAATCAGCACATAATAATTTAAACACAAAACAAAGTCGGTTTATTCGTTCATCAGATTTTATTTTTATTTTTTTTGTTTATTTTACGTTTTGGGATAGTGATTCTAACACAGTTCACACTTTTATTTTATCCACATAAATAGTCAGCCTGGTAATACTGGTTTAAAATAATTATAATAGGCAGGCATTTTGAAAAATAAATTTCGAATGGTACTGATGTGTTTCGAGGATAATTGTAGGATGATCTATTTAATGCAAAATCTCAAACAGACTAAGTAATTCCCAAGAAAAGTTAAATCATACTGACGGATTTTCTTTTCCTTTTTTTCTTTTTTTTTTTATACGAATATTGAAACGAAAAACTAAAATTTTGAGTGGGAGTTTGTTCTGTTTTTATTGATTACAATGAATCATTATTATAAAAATAAATCTAAATTATTCAACTGAAACATACGGATCTCCTTTCTTAATTTAATGATTATTTATGATTAATTGGCAAAACCATATATTTTTTTTTTTAAAAAACATGATTGAGTGTTTAAAGCTCCATACATACCCGACTGCCAGATGTTTCCTTAATTAAGGGTACCCACTTTGTGTGGCTGGGTGGACTCCAGAGGTCTTCCTAACCCACTGGGTTGACTCACGGCAACAATATCAAAATAAATAATTATCTGCCCGTGCCGGAGTTGAACTATCGTTCATGGAGTTAGCAGCACAGTGCCATACCCACTAATCCATTCCGCTCTCTCGTATTTACAAAAAATAAAAATGACATGTTATATTATATAACATATTTAAAATTTTACTAAATTATAAATTCTTGTAATTATAAGGAATCTTTACCAACCACAATAATTATACCGCTCTTCTATTGATTGATATTTGTATAGCGACGGGCTAACGGTGGTGATAAATGAATAGTCGCTTGAATAAAAATGTAGCAATTCTACGGGGTGGTGAGGCTGTTGTATTGAGGTACATCATCAATCTGTTTCTGCCAAAAGCAATCACTACAGGAACCGATTTTGTAGTGACCCCTGTCTTGGTCATCAATGACCTGGATAAACATTCCTCTTGAATATAACGGTGATGAGACTTTATCTAGTTGAATTATTAGTGATTTATTTTTTTTTTATTATTAACATCTTAAGGTAGGCTAAAGGAAACCGATTAATAAAAAAAATCATGGTTATGAATAAAAACTTTTATCTTTTTAAAACTGAAAAGAAAGATTTTTCCGAAGATCTCTTAATTTTCCAAAACAAAATAAATATTATTACTTTTATTGTGAAACTTAATATTTTTCCATATCATCGCAAAAATATTAAATTATTTAATTTTTAATATTATTATTATTTTAATTTAATTATTAATAAATTTAGAAACCTAAAGCATCATCATGAAATTTCTCGTTAAATAAGAGATAAAATTGATCACAAATAACACCCAGATGTTTTGAAAAACATTCATTAATGTATTATTTTTTAAAAAATTATTTAATTGATTCACACTTAACGGTACATTGGTTATTTCTTTTTTTTTTTTTTAAACACTGCACTAAACGGAAACTCTTTTTTAGGTAAAGTAAACTTTTTTTACTATATAAACCATCAAAATCATAACAATAAAAAAACAAACATGAAGTTAAATTTAACTCAAAAAACAGTGTAATCTTATTGAAAATATAAACAAAAATTACTGTTATTTATGAAAAATTGTTAAAAAGAATTCTCATATCATTGGTGCTGTATAATGTAAACATGTCGAATTTAAGAATGTTCATAAAATTTGTAATAAATCTGATCTGGAAATCAGTTTTTGGATGAAAGTATAATTGTCAATATTTTTGATAATCAAGTATACTTATATTGTATTTGGCATAATTAAACTAATTAGTATAAATGAATAAAAAGTATAAAATGCCATAGATCATTATTTCAGAACATTGAAAATATAGAAAAAAATTCAATGAATGTAGGTTCTCAATATTTTCATTCATAACATAACATAATATAGGTAGAGAGTCCGTGCGACAGTTCAAAAAGGTGCAGAAAATAAAAAAAAAAAGTTTATTATTTTTCCAACGTTTCGCCCAACGAAGCACGGCTTCGTAAGGACTAAATGTTAACAAGATGCAAAAGTTATAAAGAAGAATGATAAAACTATAAGAACACACGAAGAAGTTAAAACAAAAAAAAATTAATGTATAAAAAATAGGTGGAAAAAATAATGAGCATAAAAATATAAATTATTAGCAACATTATATAATTATATTATATTTTTATGGTCTTTTTAAACTTTACAATATTTTTTTCTTGTTTTCATTTAGTCCTGATGAAGTCCTTTAAAATGGGGTGAAAGGGAGGTGACTAATAAATAGCTTTTTCTCTTATTTTGGGTACATATGGTCAAATACTTTGAAAACATCAAGTATATCGTTAATAAACTAAATTAAATTTACTGATAACTAGAATAAATAAAGCTGAAACAGAAATGATTATCAAAACTTTACTTTATATAATCAGACCTTAATAAAATCATCTCTAAATGAGATTGTTATCAAGAGCCCGTGGAGCTCATCAGAGAGCTATTAGGGTTCTGATTGGTCTGGAGATGCACCCGATCCAATTCAATCAGTTAATTTAATGCAGTCTCGGTATCAAATTAACGATAATGTCGCCAGAGAACGGGTAAATAAATATCACGTTAGAACAACTGTGTTTATCGATGAGGATGTTTGTTATTGTCGGGGGCAGTCGTAGGACTGTTACTTGTAGCCCTAACGATCGGGCACACTCACTTGATAGCATGGCAAGTACGAGGCGACAAACAACTAAGGAAAATTACGGGGTTATCCTACCCCTTTATCAATATGTTATTATCAAACCATGTTTGGAAAGTACTAACGAAAAAATAAATAACATACGAAAATAATAAACATGATATGAAAAATATCTGTTAGTAACACTTAATTGTAGGGGGTTTCGGCTGCAAAGGCTTGTAAATAAAAATTATACATTAAATATAATTTTCTTTAATTTCTTGAGACTGGTAATTATTATATCCTTGTATAGTCTCAACACTCTTTATTATATCAACAGTCCAACGTTTTGGCCATTTCGGCCATTCTCAAGGTCAATCTTCAATATAAATTCTCACCTCACATCAAAAATTGTTTTGCAGGCTATTCTGCCCAGGTCATTAATTATAAGTCAAACACACACTGTTTATTAGTGTTTTTTTTAAATTCATAAATTATTAAACCTTTTAATTTTTAATTTATCCACACTATCACTACCATATAAATGGTTAATATTTATACCGTATAAATGGTTTGTAATAAATATCAGAAAGTTGCCAAATTATTCAAAGTTTAAAAATTAAACTAAGTTTCAGATAAAAACAAACATCTCAAAAGACTAAATTACATAATTTTTTTTCAAGTAGGGGCTGTTAAAAAAAATAAAAATAAATAACCTTTAACTAAGCAATATTGGTTCCGAAATTATAACCAAATCTCCTTTATAATTTTGTTTATTTATAAAAAAACAAATATTTACTAATTTCATGTATGAATAATTAACGAAAACCTTTTTTAACCACATTAAGGCAGTTTTTTAAATATAAAACAATTGATTTAAAATCTCCTTATCCCCGGCTATATTTTCAAAGAAGGTAATTTTTTTTTTATCGAGGTATTATATTTTATTAATAACATTCAAAACAACACTAAATATATTGTCACTTTTTACCTCTTTTAACCATTATTTCTCTAAAATAATAATAATAAAAAAGATAACATTTATCTGTTACGCTCTTTTGTATTTTAACAGTAACTTTCAAAATTACTGTTATTGTTATTGAATTTAATTATGTTTTTTGTAATGTATGTAATATTTTGATATAATAAAACAATGTATCTAGGTGTAGATAGTTGACCGTAGATCATCTCTCCAATCAAAAATGTATCATATGTTTTACCTTATCGAAGTGGAATACAGACACATAAATATTAAGTTTTGTATTTTTTTTCTAAGTAATGAAAAAAAAAAAATCATTAGCTCTCCTCCCCCCACTCAAATGCTGCTAAAAAATGCACGGAGAAAACCTTTAATTTTCTCTTCTTTCATTTAGTATATGACTATACTAAATGAAAGAAGAAATGATATGTTTAATGCTGAAGCACTAAAATTTCTTTCAAACGCTTAAAACAAACCCAGTTCTTAAATAAACATTACTATGAAGCTAATCACGCTGAACATGCTTACTGTTGGAAGTTTTCTTTTTGGTAATAGGTCATGTTATATTTGGAATGTTGTTCAGCATAACCCGAATTTAATACTGTAAAAACAGCTAGCATTAAAATAAAAAATTATTATTTATACAATCTAGTACTTTTTTAAATCACTATGGCATTATTTTATAAATAAGGGGAGGGGGAATTGTATAGTCTTATAATACAATAATAATTAATAATAATAGTATTCTAAAGCAAGTTTATTTTTCACCTCAACATCTTAATAAAAAGAACAAACAACTTCCTAGGAAATAAAATCCAGAATAAAAATAAATTATGGAATCGGGTGAAAACCATATTAAAGAGCAAGACGAAGATTGAAAGAGAAAACTATAATAAATCATATTCCAACATAATATAGTTAAAAGAGTAAACTCATTTATAAATTGTAATAAAGTGACCATATGACAAAATTTCAAAATGAAATGGAAATACTTGACATTGAGGTAAAATTGATTGTATGTTTTTAATTGTAGACATAAAAAATTGTTGATGATTGTTAAATCCATTGTTGCAATTGTAGGAATATTAGTACATGAGGATGGGGGGAACCCAGAATATTGTACAAATATTCAAAAGTATATTGATAATATTCTAAAGTAAATTTAATTTTTCACCTAAACATCTAAATAAAAAGAACAAACAACTTCCTACGAAATAAAATCTAGAATAAAAAAAAAAGAAATCATCTCACTTCTAAACAATTTATTATTCATTTAGATAGTATGTTCTGCGCCTTGATTGTGGCGAAAAAGGATTAAGAAATTCATTTAGGTAGTTTGAAAGAGGATAATAAAAAATCGTACAACTAATAGTAATTGTAATTTCATTACAAACAATGCAATGTTAAAATATATTCTGTAGCAACAATAATTACATTTGTAATAAGGTTAAAATATAGGCAAAATTAAAAAAAAAAAATGCCAGATCATTTATACAATAGAAGAACCAATACACCTAAGCAAACAAAATATAAATTATAGCTGTTATAGGTATGTCAATATATATTTAGTATTGTTAGATAATTCTCTTTGAGATAAATTGTAACTTTTAATATTATACAGGTGAAGAAACAAAACAAAGAACTGTCATTTATCTATGCAATAAAGGATGTATGAAGAAAAAAACAAAGAACAATGCAGTGCATTAGAACTTCAATTTTAATTACATAATGAACAGTAATGAACAAAGAAACGTAATAATACTAATTACTGAACCACAAAGATAAAACCAGTTATGTTCTAATTTTACATTAAAAGAAGGGATAATATAAATCCTTGGTAACAGTAATTTAGATAAGACGTAGATATAATTCATCTGTAATGAAATATATTCATTGAATAATGAAAATTAACCCTGCAATAAAAAAAACTCCCACAAACCCCATTCCTATATGTACAGCATTCAACTGTCCCAGAATGAGTGCGGCAGAGAGATAGACTTGACAGCAAAATTGGTATTATTGTGTTCTACTCCACAATAAATAAATTCCAAAATGGTTTGAATAAATTTGAGAAACTAATGCATCTATAATTCTGTTTGTTTAGCTGTAGAATCGCAAAACTAGTGCAATGAAACTCTCTACTGATGATAAGGTAACAATTAAACTAAACACCAGTATGAAAGATATAATGATCTGATAGTGAGATCTGTCGCAACCACTATCATCGTGTGAACTATAACATGTGCCGTCATGGTAGTACTGTCGCACTATGAGGATTTAGTTAGTCATATGAGCATGAGCTAAAAGCAACTTATACATGACTATCTTGACAGTGAACTGTAGAACCTTAAATTTATATATAGACTTGAATGTTACAATTCGTTTTTTGTCAACGGTAGAAGTTATTGTTTGATTAAAGTATTCGACCAGATTTGAACCGGTGTCACTGCAGTCACGAATTCACTGGGCCACGGACGGCCCAAAACATGTGGAAGGCGCAGGGACCATGCTAATCTTCTCTGGATTGTTCCAATTTTATTGAATGTACAGTCGAAGCGAGCACCAACTTAAGCTGCAGACTTATAGAAGTGATTCATTGATAGGTTATATTCCATAATATTATTACTCACAAATTATCCAAACACTGTGGTGACTAAGCGCACTAACATGGCTTCAGACAGGGAAAATTCCTATCTCAATGTGCGATTTCGGATTAATAAAAAAAAAAAATAGTATCCACAGTATAGATCATCCGAGGATAAATAAAATTCATAAACATTAAAATTATTAACATTTTCTAAAATGTGAAATAAATATATATCATTTATATATTTAACTGGAATATGGTAAAAAATGTTGAACTCAATTCACGCACAAATTTTTCAGTTTGTCTTCTTAGTTCATTGGTCTCAGTTTGAAGAAACTTAAAAATCCCGAAAAAATATTTGGACATATTTACCAATAGTTTTATGGTATTATTTTTCTTGAATTTGATATAAAAGAGGATGACGAAAGTACTCGGGAAAATAAACATAAATACAACGAAAACCTTGGGGTTTTCTACACTAATTATCGTTAAACAATCGTTTGTACACAATTAGTCTAAAAAAAATGTCATCTATTGATGATAATTATTTATTTATTATTCATTGATATTATTTATGTTTATTTATCATTATTATTAATGTTTACTTATTATATCTTTAATTATTTTGTATAACATATATTTATAACAGTTATCTTTTCGATGACTATTGTATATATTGTCACATATATACTTATTCTAGAGAATTATTCCTTGAAAGTTGGGGAATATAAGTCTTCATTCCTCTGCAGATGAAACTAAAATTGGAGAAGTTTAGCAAAAATTGGAGTGGTTGAAATTAAGAAATAAAAAAATAAAATAAAATATTTTATTTACTCAAATAACATAACTGGTCTCAGCCCTTTAGCGATTAAATTTAATTTATTAAAAAAAACAACATTTTTTTACTATTATGGTAAGTAATTGATATACAACTTGAAACTTAATTATTCTTGACATAATGTAACGAATACAATAAAATAAATATTTAAGATCCCTTAGATGCAACCGAACGATAAGAGTATCACCAAAGAAACGTCAAGAAAATTATAACTTCAGGGCTAAAATGCGTTAACAGGAATATAGATAATGATTCCGTACCATGTCGGACAAGGAAGAGAAAAAAAGGAACACCGACTAACAGGTATGTAACACGAGACCAGAAAAAGACAAAATCCTAGAAGAGGGTGATTCCGCCTGGCCACCCAAGACTTGATCTTCCAGCGATAAGAATGAACTTCCAGAGCCAATAAACTCCAGAGCGTGATGTGACAAATATATTACTGTTATTGCTACAGGTGACTATTATAGTTAGGTCTGGGCTGGGAACGTAGTAACTTGTCACAACTTTCCTGCGGCCTTCTTTGAAAAGAAATTCAATGAAAGTTCATTGATATGTTATTTATTTCGAAACGTCGGAAAATAAATAGTTGTAAACTATTTTTGTTTCATCTTTGACCGCAACCCTGACCATCTTCCTATACGTTATTTATTCCACATTAGCCATATTCTGAACCCATTATTTACTATTATAGGGGAAAAATCAGATTTTTCTTTATTATCAGAATAATATTATGTTTGACAGAACAAATTTAATAATTAGGTGGAATAAACTTTTAATTTTTAATATTTCAATTCAATACTCCAACAACGCAAATGTCGATGGCAATAAGTAATATTATTATTATTAAAAAAGTACGGATTTTTTTCTTTGAAATAATATACTTAATATGTAGTTATATGAAATTATTACTATTTATATATTTACCCTATCCATACCTTTATAACTATTATTTCATTTTGAACCATTTCCCTACTGTGATATCATATGAGTCTGAAATCCAGGCAAAACCTTAAAATTGCAGGATATACTAAGGATAGTGAATTCTTAAATAATAATGATGTAGAAATTTAACGACGATAGTGTTATTATATAAATGTGATAGTTTAAGAAGAAATTATGACGATGGGCTGATCGAAGCGTTCCTTATAAAGATTTAAAGAACTGGAAAGATTTTTTAGATTCACTCTTGTTACATTGTACATGTATTTTCTTTTTTAAACAATATTCTGAAAATTTCGACCATATTTCCTCAAGCCAATCCATTTCACACAAGCCCTAGCCTAAAAAATGTCGCCTTTTCAGACCCTCTTCTCGTGACGGCGAGCATGCAGTAAATTGAAAACTCGCAGATAGAACCACTGACAGCGAGACGCACAATTTACAAGGAATCATTAAAATGATGATTGTGTTTTCCAATCAGGGAACTCCCCGCTTTATAGCAAAGCTATCAGGGAAAGGCTAATAACCCACTGAAAATCAATCCATATTTGCACATTTAAAAACTCATCAGCCTCTACTGATCGATGTCGTGCCATCATTTGACTTATTGCGGAGAATTCGTTGATGAA
Organism: Halyomorpha halys; assembly: GCF_000696795.3. Taxonomy (NCBI): domain Eukaryota; kingdom Metazoa; phylum Arthropoda; class Insecta; order Hemiptera; family Pentatomidae; genus Halyomorpha; species Halyomorpha halys. The sequence continues at coordinate 148,331 of NW_027106761.1, forward strand.
TGTTTAATTACCACCTCATTGTGCGGTGGAGATATCAATAATTCTGCTTTATTTGCTCCCTCTTCCAAGGGGGAAGGTATAACGTGTCTTATGTCACCCTCTTGTGCTCGTCCGGATAGATGGGGAACGTCAATCAAATTAAACTCACTTTCGGAGAGTGGGTAAGCCCTGGTGTTATATAGATTATTACGGTAGTCGCGTCTTGTTATCTTGAATTGCTTCTGAACAAAGGCCTAACGTGTTTTCTGGATTTACATCCTGAAACCAGGATTAGTAGATCAAAGGAATCGATCCACTCAAATTTATTTTTAACATTTAAGTTCAAAGAGGTCATAAATAAATTGAAAACTTGTACAATCTATATCTATATACTTCATATCATCCTCACACAGAACTCTAAATCTACTTATCTATGTATTACAAGCTACAAGGGGAGGCAATACACATGCGATCACCGATTTCAATGAAACTTTTTTTGGTAATACCAGTTCGAAAAATATTAGACGCCTGTCTTAGGGTTCTTGCCAATGCCACCTATGTTCTACAAGCGTTTAAACATCATTAATACCAATCGATTTGTTTTTTTCGTATGGAATTAACAAAATACAATTAAGAAAAGATTGTTAAATTATTACAAAAATCAAAATTCTCATTCAATAAAGAAGATAAAAAAAATTTGTTAGAAAAAAAGTTGTCAGATTCGTTTATAGAGAATTAAAAAACCCCTAATACGAATTTGCATACAAATAAAAATTCATAAATTATTGTTTAATTTTTTGGAGAATAAATAACGTTATAAATAAATAAGAAGGAAATAAATTTATAAATCACAATTTTATCAAAATCCAACATAACGAAAATCGCTGGAAAGTTGATTTCCAGCTCTTCTGAATCATATCAATATCATTTAGATTTAATTCTTTAATATGGAAGAAACAAAAATTTAACGAACGTTTTATTTTACATCCCCAGTTCTAATTTGTTTATATTTACATACATTGTTCCTTTATGTACATGTATTCTTTATGTAAACCTTCCTTTTAATATCAATATTATTTCTCTATAAAAAGGTTTGCACTTTTTTCAATTTTTTGAAAAATAGTTCAAACAATTTTGATTCAATTCAGTATGTCAATATACAATAAAGTGTACTTAAATAAAGAAAGGACTTACCCTCATTGAAATAGTTTGATTTTCAACATTTGACATTTAAGCCCTATAAATGAGGATTTAAAAAAAAAAATTTACTCTAAAGTAACTTAAGTAAAAATATAAATTACGCTGCAAAGGGATTTGATAGTTAACGTTAAAAGATGAGAGAAAAATAATAGTTTTTATAAAGTTGAAAACACATTCCGGAGGAGTGGCCACATAGACTAATTATATATCGTTGGAAAGCCGAAGATTTAATTTAATTAAAAAATATGCAAAACACAAATTTGATATTAAAGATTCGCAAGTGGGTTAACTCTTTTGTTATCACCGTAGTGATTAATTATTTTAATTAAACTTAACTTACATATATTTGATCATTTGATTTAATAGGATGACTAACTCCATAAAATCGCTGATTTCAAATATACAACTACTTAGCATTTTAAAGAAATGCTTCCGGGCAGAATGTAAATTTTATTAAACTGTTACATTTTTATATTTCTGTCATACTTTTGCAACGAGAAATATAATTAAAAAGTATTTTTCAGAGAACTTCTGACATTTGGGTGAGTCAATCTTTTAATTGAAAAATTAATACGGGAATATATTACTACAGTTAATAATTTAGAAATATCTCTGCTGAAACTAGCCAAGACTAATTGTTACTCAACGTCGCACCAAATTTGCACAATTTTGTTGAAAAAACACATCTAGAGGAGATAGAAAAATACTTTTTTTTTTTAATTTTTATTTAATGATATTTACAACTCTATTTACATAAAAATACACTCAGTAAATTTGATCTATGATCATAATGGAGTGATGCAGGCATGTAGAGAAACTACTTCTTGTTAGCACTGTAATAATATTTCTACATAAAAGGTCTCGAGGCCATCTTTTTAGGCGACTCGGAGAATCGTCAGGAATGGAAGAGGAAGCAAGGTTAGATACTAGTTGGTTTGGGTGGTTAGGAAGTTTACAATGGAAGGATTGATATCTGGTTCGGGCTAGGTCGACAAATGGAACATTAAGGACTTTATGGATGATTTCATTTATGACAAAGTAAGGATCATTGAGGATTTCAGATTGTAAGGATTGGATACGAGAGGAATTCGAAGGTTTAGTGGAGCCCCAAAGCTCATCTCCGAATGTCCTGATTGGCCTTATTACAGTCATGTAGATCAGTCTTTTGTACTGTATTGAAAGTTTAGACCGTTTGTCTAAGAAGTGCTGTAATAGTCGGAATCGACGTGCAGTTCCCTGTCTTTTCACTCTTGTGTGAGGATTCCAGGTTAGTTCTTGGTGCAGTTGCAGTCCAAAGTAGCGAGTCTGTTCGAGTATTAAAGAGTAGTCGTAAGTTTACGACGAAGGGTAAAGGTGATTTGATGGGATTTATTTTAATCCTCCAAATGCGACACCATTCTTCGAGGGTTCTAATATGGGGTGGTTAGTTTGGATGTTGGATTGGAATTTCGGATGTAATTAAAGGGTTATTATTAGCTGTGAGCACACATAGTGTGCATTATCGGCATACTTGGAGAGGATTGTGTTATTGTAATATGTTGCAGGATATTACAACTTGATTTTCATTATAAAACCAATGATCACAATAAAAGTTTAGGTTTAATACGATTCAGCAGGAAGATATTTTTGAGAAGATCGAAAAATAAATTTTAATATAAAAATTTACTAAAAACATAGGTAGGTACTTAATTACGATAACTTACCCATCAGGTTGGATTGAACAGATCAAATATTTGTACGTATTGGGCGTATACTATTTTACAATATTAGTCGAATAATTAATTCTTAAAGTAATCAGTGTTCGAAACACAGTTGTAATTTGTCCAAATGAAATTAGGACCGCAATAATTAGAGGTCCGAAAGGAATAATAAGCCCAGGTTGTAATAGGCTTGTTTGTATGAATCAATATGATACTTTCATAGAAATAGTTTCAATAAAATAATAATAATAATAAAAATATTTTTGTATTGTTTTCTGTTTCAATAACATATCAAATGTCTATAAAACTTATAGAAACTTTACAACATCACATAAAATATCAGATCTCGAAGAATATATCCTCCAGGAGTTTACTACCCACTCTTTGATTTATAGCCAATAGGATTCAGATCTAGATTTCATTAATTTGAAAATTTAGTAAAAAAATAAATAAATAAAATACTATTATTATTACACCTATCAATATTATGCCTTCAAGAATCTCGGTTTACTGCTCATGAGGGTTGAGGGAAGTTGAAAAACTATGGAGCACTTTGGTGAGGCAATATCGAAAAAAGTTTCTGAAACATTACCAAAAAAGGATTATCGAGGGATATGAAAGCTCGTGTTATAACGTACGACTTGGGACCAACGGCCTTCTTCGTCAAAAGAAAGTAGAAGGAAAAATGAATAAACTTTGATGAGGGAAAGTTTATGGAAGTTTTAGTGGTGGGAAGTGGTCTACAAAGGAGTCTAGAGTTCTGTACTCAAAGATCAACAACTAATACAATTATAAAATATTTACACAACGAAAAAATGAATTAACTGATATAATTTTACACTTAATTCAGACGAAATAATTCATTAATAATAAACTAAAAAAACTTTTATTTTATTTTTATGTCAGAAAGACAGAACGAATACAATACCATAACCACTAAATAAAATATAATTGTTAATTTTAATTCAAATAATAAAATCTTAGACAAATATTTTATTCAATGGATATTTTCTCCATCATCGACAAGTCCAAATAATTTTAAGTGTTATTTTTTGGTAAGTTCAAAGTAACACATCTATTTAGGTTGATATTTTTTTTTTTAAATAAATTTTTAATAGTTTGAAACAAATAGAAACTGCAGTGATACATCTCATTATTTGACCGATATAAGAAAGTCAATAGGAACCAAAATATGATACAAAACCATAGAAATATTTAATTTAAAATCACTGTTATAGCTACAGGTCATGTTTATTTTGTAGATATTAACCCATGAAGTTTAAAAACTACTAAATTTCTCGATTTATCCACTAGAAATTAATTTAAGATAAAAATTAAACATTATGTACGCATAACTTAATTTTTAAATTTACAGAAGTTGGTGTAGTGGTAGTGTTTTTAGTGATATGTAAATTCCCACAAAACTAAAAAGTCATTGAAATCGAACTATTATTTGTAATGATATGGCTTATTGAAATGTTTACACATGTTTTTAAAAGTATTGTTCAAGTATTTGGATAGGTTCCTTTGGACTTCAGTTCAATTCTGTAAGAGGGAACAGTGGCTAGCTGGTTCAACATTATGTTTTAAAAAAGTCTGAAAATATGAAAAATGTAAAACTACTTTTATTTTAGTAAAAAGAAGAATTTAATACTTAAAATAAAATACTTAAATTTAATTATAAGGTTTTTTCTATTCATTATCCTCAATCAGTCTCATTAAAAATGTTTCTAAGCATCAATCCAAAGCTTTACTACGCACCAATCGTAATTTGTACGCACCAATTTAAAATTTGTAAAAGAAAATTGATGAAGGAACTAAAATCTAGTTGTAATTAAAAAGAAAATACAATACCCCCAAAAAAATATTGGGGCTCAGAATTATATTGAAATCTTAAATTAACTTTTTAACAATTATTTTGAATATTAATTTTAAGCTTATTGCAAAATAATGTAAAATTACTTGTATTAAAATTTTTAGCTGTGAATTTTTTTTTTTTATATAAAATATAAAGAATTTTCATATGCTTTTAAAAATATTAAAAAAAATAATGGTAGAGTAAATAATAAATAAAATACATTATTTTTATATAAAAAATGAGCTGTGAAACAAGTCAAATAAAATTGGAAATATAGACTAATACATAAACAAAAAACTGTACCTTGTTGTAATGGAAATATTAAATAAAATAAAATAAATTATAAGAAAGATATTTTCAAAATTGTAAAAACTGTTAAATATAAAAAAATTATGCATAATTAAATTAGTTTAATATTATCAAAACTTTAAAAAATGTTTCTAGAAAGCATAAATATATCACTGAATTGCTTAAATAGTGACACTTATAACAAAAAAACAATTGATTCAGTATTTAACGTATTCAACAGATTATAACGTTGACTGTGGTTACTTTTTGACAAACTTGGAATAGTATATGGAGTAGAAAAAGAAACCGATATCCAATGTAATATCTTTGGAACATCTCCCTTTCAAACTAAACCAAAACTTTTTTTACCATGTATGCCACTATTCATGTAAATCAGTGGTGTATATAAAAGTTGTGGGAAAAAAAATTATTTGAAAACATAAAAATACCATCCCTCATTATAAGTTACAGTCTCGTTCGTTCTTGGTCAGACTTAGTTCAGCTTCATGAATACAGTTGTTGGTAAGTACAGAGTTGAACAATCCAAAAATAACAGGTAAATAAACTTTGCAGCAATAAAGAAAGCCATAAAACGCAATAAAAGACAAAGCAAAGAGGCCACCGACAGAGACAGAACCGTTACAGGCCACCCGGGAAGAGCAGGTAAGATGTTCCGACTCCCGTGATTAGTTCTGTAATAGTCAGCCCCTTCGTCATTGAAATTCTAATTCATAATTCCGGCAATCAAAGGATGAAAGCCTTCCAGTAACGCATTATCCGATCCAGCCTCCGTAATTTTACCATGGGCAGGAATTTTACAGATTACTGAAATTCCGCGCGATTCGGCAGCTATAAATGAATAATTGACTAGAACAACGTAAATCATTCGAGGACGAACAGGCAAAAGTGTGAAACACTATTAGTGAATTTAAATACTGATTCAAAAACACCTCTTAATAATCCTGTGAAACGTCTCGATAAAGCACCGATATTCTAGGGACTGCATTTTGCTTAGACACTTTAATTGTAATTAAATTATAATGAAAATATACTTAAATTGCACATTTAGATGTAAAAAAGGTTTAAATTTGGATATATTAATTATTTAAGAAATAACCCTTGAAAACGCAGCAGGCTGGAGATCAATTAGGGGAAAATGAAAAGGATGTAAAATCAGAAATCAAGTAGTTTAAAATAAATCCAAAATCAATTATCGAATTTTCTTAATCCAAAATTTATGTTAACCTTTTGTACTCGGCACCGGTCCGATGTTACCTACCAGAAAGAAATACTACCCCACTTCCACGAAAACATCCAGGGTGTACATGATATTCATGCGATTTAGAACCAAGTAATGAAATTTGGTGTATGTATATTTGTGACCATTTAATAAAACATATTTGCAAAAATAATACATAAAAAAAATTATCATAAAATAAAAGAAAGGATAAGGAAATGGATTGAAAATTACTTATGGTATGCTTCGAAATTACAACGCTACCTTATTACTCCAGAGATCTTCACTATTCGATGCTTCAATACGATGCGAGTTCCTTTTCTCAGTTTTCAGATTTCTTTATTATCTTATCAAGTTACCCTATATTATTGATTCATACTCGTGTACCTTTAATCCACTAATTCTACATATTACTCAACGGATTAGAGAAGTGCATAGTCAACCGGTTCATTTATTTATCATGCATCTTGATATTTTTATCATATTTAGATCTCTTGTTTGTGCCATCTTAATATAAAACTACAGAAAAACATACAATCTTGAAAAAAGCGGTGGAATGAGTTCATTCTCCGTAACCGATCATAAACATTCATGTCCGCTCAGAGAGGACAACCGAGTGTAAATTGTAATAAATAAAAATAAAATGGATCTTATTCAGCAACTCTTAAATTTACAAAAAAATATGAGTTAAAACTACATTATTGTTACGTAATCATCACTCTATGTCCTGCAGAAAAGACATAACTCTCCACCCTCATATTTATTCTATCTATAAATTGATCACAAAAACAATAAAATCTGAAAATTTGTAATATCTCAATAATAGAGAGACCACGTTTGTATAAAATAGAAGTACTGCAACATACATATAAGTTCTCAATCCTTAAGTACTTTTCTCTCATATATTGAATATTTTAAACCCACAATTTTATTTGAACATGAATACAGACTGATACGGATGTTAGTGGAGTTACAGTGGTGTTACAATGCATCCAAATACAAATTTTACTAATAATAATATTTCTGACCTGGAAATTACTATTTTATCTATATATACGTCACTTTGGACTAATTTCAAAGACTTTATCCAAGAGCTGAATGAATTATTCAACAAAATGCGCAATATAAATAACCTCATGATTGACAGTGATGTTAATTTGGTCACAAAAAAGTATAGTGACTTTAATGTAACAAATTACGTTAATATTATGAGTAGAAATGGACTTGAACAAGGTATTAAAAATTACACCAGAGTAGAACCATATGGAAACGTTCCGACACAATCATGCATAGACCACTTATATTATTATCATGCTTTCCAAAAATGACGATCATACGTGCATAATAAACCAGAAAATATCGGATCATTATATTACAGAAATGATAGGGATTGATTGAGGGAACAATTGATAAGGAAATTTATATCTCGGAAAATTGGAAAGCCGACGATCAAATTAGGAAACGAGATTGACCAAAGATAATGAACAATATTAAAGATAGAGACAAGAATTTCTAATTTCCAAAAAATCATGAAATCCTTACTTCTAAAATTTCCTATAATTGATTTATAGGTTCACCAAATGACCATATCTGCCTGTATTTTTTCTTGACTCTAAATAATTTATTTATAACATTAAGATTAGAATTAGCAATGTATGTGTGTGCTTTGTAACAGATATTATTGGATCCTTATTTTTCATCTAGTTTTGTTCTCATTATTATATTAATTGTAAATTTGCATCTGTATTCTTCACTTCGTAATCTTTTCGGTTATATTTATTATTATTTTTATTTAATTTTTTTTAATAATTATTTTTTAATTTATTATTTATCATTTTAATGTGTTTTCATTTTGGCACCTACTGATAGATGTCATCTGGTCGGGACCATATTGGATGTAATGTTTTAAATGAATAAAATTAAATTAAAATAATTCACCCTTACTTCTTATTATAATTTAGAAGAATCATCTAAATTAGTCTCTTATTAAAAAGGTGGAGTTTTTAGATGCTAAGTTATTTCAGCATAATTTTTTCGTTCCCTAGATGGAAAGAATGATCATTTATAGTTAATAAATTATATGTTAATTTCTTGTTTGAGGATAGGTAAATTAATTTGAAGCACAACTTCTTATGACCATTTGACTCAACTGTCGTTATTTTTTCCAACGGTTCCAACGGCTGGAAATTATTTTAGCAGATTTTTTCGTTCCCTATAATAATTAACGATTTCACTTTTCATGAGGAATATAGAGTGAGATTTTTTAAATCAATATCCTACTAATAAAAGTATTCCTCTTTAATATTTTCGTAGTATGTTAATAACTATCAATTGACAGTAACAATTAAATTAATAAATAAATTATTTTTTTAAAAATATATAAATAAATTTCTTGTTTAGGATTAGACAAAGTAATTTAAAGCATAATTTCTTATAATCCTTTCTTTCAAATTTCGTTATTTTTTCAACGGTTTGACCCTCAGGTCCATTATAAAGGAGTCCATTGTAATTGATGTTTCAATTACAGGCTATAATATCCAAGATCAAGTCATTAATTAATTATATTTTTATATCAATCACTTTACAGAAATTTTACATACTAATCTCTTTTTAAAAAAATTAAACTTTGATACATCAAATAAACTTCTCCTTGATAATAGCATAAGACCGGGGAAAAATAAAGAAATTTGAAAATAAGGATCATAATAAATTCTATTAAATTAATAATATAAATGAAATATAAAATACCTTCGAATCATGCACTATTTCCTTTAAACCAAATAAGTCAATTCCAATAAATGTCTTACAAAGGAATATACTATAACAAATTACGAATTCCCCGTTTAAAGCAGATTTCGGTAACAACAGCAATAAATAATAGACAGCCCTAAATAACAGTGGATACACAAAGCCTGACCACAGATGCCAGATGGAAATGCGCTACTGGAATGCCTGGAGCCTTTGACACGCAGTGGTGAATAGGACTGAAGCCGCTTCACTAGTTCCATAGCAAAAGTCTATTCATTCTGATTGATCTCTTTGAGCAGGCAGTATATCTCTCCTCAGCGATAGATTCAAACAGAATTCCAACACCGATCAGAATATCACAACTATAGGGAATATATTACTACCAATAATTCCATAATCATGCTCCACTAATAACCTAGGAACCTAGGTGATTAATTTCTTAACGTAAAAATTAGATAAAAATAGTATTAACAAACAAGATTAGGTTTAAGAAAAAAAAACGATGAGTAACAACTTGTAAAAAAAAATCCATTTAAGTTACGAAAAGCGTTTTAATTTAAAGCCCTGGTATAACAACAGTTTAAACTGCCAGTTCTTAAATCTCCGGTAAAATAATTATCCGTTGCACTAGAAATGAAGACCTTCAAAGGATAGCCGGTTAAACTGAGATTTGGAGCAAACTAACTATCCAAGGAACTTTTCTTAGTTCTAGTTGGATCTGTGGTAGATATAGACAATTTGGCAGACGACGAAGACTTTGAAGAATTAGTTGCTCAGGCATTAATGAAATGAAAAGTATTCCGTCCTCGACCAAATCATTTTTTACTGTGTTCGGATGAAGAATTTTTTTCTGCGATTTCGACTGTCAAAAGTTAAATGTAAAATTAATTTTGAATTTAATTGGACCCACTATTTCTAACATCAGTGATAGGAAATGTCAAAACGGAGTTTGACGGTTGTTTCAGCTTCAAGTAACATAGTTAACGGACAAGGACAAAGGACAGGTCGCTAAGTCACCAGTTTTACTAAGCTCTTGGAAGATATACTATTTCAGTACCTTCATCATTTTTTTAAAATTATTGTCAAACCAATTTTCTTCAACATCATATACATTTTATTTCTACTATGTTTCTCTTTCATTATCACTTCAAGACAACAGGAAACCCATTGAAACGTATTAATTATTTCAGAACACTAGAACTCTTTCGCCATTGCATCTGGACAATAACACTTTAACTCCCAACATCATAAATTTGTAAAATAGAAAAAAAAATGTTCCAGATGTTAAACAAAACCTTAATTGTAATTTTTATTTCAACTTAGTTTATTAATACAAACCGATCTTACTCTTTAGTATACACATAATTGTTTTCAAGCCAGTTTGGCCCTATTATATCTAAAGGTATATATTATACCTATTATACAATAAACATGAAAATCCGAAACATGCCCCAAAAGTTTGAGTAAATTGGACAGCGCAAAGATGTGACAATTCCATGACTAAAAGGAAACTAAGACATATTCTTTTTGGTGTAACTTGAATTTTAAGTGTAGTGACATGGTATAAACAAAGGCTTTTCAATATTAGTTCCACATTTCAAAATCAATATAGATTCTATAAGATACTTCTAGGTACGAATCGTAACAATCCATTAGGAACTGAAGTTACACAAAAAAAAAAAAATCAAAGCTTTTAACCAGTCTTCACTTCGTCGATTTATATCATTTCTTATAAAGTTTTTTAAACGTGGATTAACAATTGATAATGAGGACATGTGTTCAAAATTTTACAATATAATATATTTTTTTAATATATAATTGAGCGAATAATTTATTAAAAAAATAATCCTTAACGAAGCGTTTACATTTTTATACACTAAAACAAATAGAATTACAAATTTACATACAAGATGAAATAACTTACGATTTCGCTGTATTCCTTTTTATGACAATTAAGTGTTTATAATTTTTTACCTGAAAGAAAGAAAAAAGTTATAAATGTTCATTTAAAAAAATAATAATCATTCATATAAAAAAAATTGAAAATTCCAAATACAGGGCAATCAAGAAACCACACTTGAAATAAAACATATAAGACAAATTCAGTTAATAAAAACGAACTTGATAAATTATTAATAATTGCATTAATACTAATAGCAGATATGATTAAGAAATATTATGCAACATTTACCAAGGAATAATTTTCAATAAAAAGACGAAGGAAATTAAATGTATTTAATCGCAAATACCACTGAAGTTCATAAGAGGAAAATAATCCTAATTAAATATTTGTGATAATGGTATAAGGATAAATCTGGGGTACAAATTAATTTTAGGTGTTTCAACAATGTTCCCAATTAGACTTCTAGGATTATTCAATACCAATTCAAAATTTATTAAATGTTTTGCATATCATCAATATATTACCTAGTCAACCTATTGACAATAGTAATAATTATTAATAATAAATATACTTAGTAATGTATTGAGAGTATGAATGCTATGGTAATAATTTTGTTGATTTTGAGAGTATTTCACAACACAAGCATTAGTCTGGTCACATTTGCTAGATAGTAGAAAAATGTATTTGAATCTCAAACAGGATAGAAGACGATCTCCAACAAAATGTCGGCTTTGCTGGGTTGCCTTAGAAGAACAAAGTACCCTCGTATGCAATTCATACAGCAGAATTACAAGTAATTGTCATATGTCTTTATTTATCCATAGGGAGTAATAGCTCAAAATATTAATTTGTTCTGATTCGATTTCTGCTCTTCAGAGTGCAGCATATTTAAATAAAACTGATCCCATGATAAAAACAAATACTCTTCACACCTGTATTGCTTATAAGGCAGGGAAAGGCGGAAATAATAAGGAATAAAATATAAGGTGAAACAAATACGCTACTATATAGAAATATTAAATTGGCGTTAATACTAGATATAAAAAAGAGTGAACTTTCTCTGGATCCGTGGACAATCCGGGATACAAGGAAATGAAGCAGCTAAAGAAGCTTTTAATATGAACATCCCCCTCTGAAGATATGAACATACCCCTCTCCAAATATGTAAGCCGAACGACATCAAAATATCTCTAAGGGATAGTCCGGAAAACTGAGGGTTTACGTGAGCAGGAACTACACTGGCCAACAAGTTAAGAAATATCAAAAATACAACGAAACAGTGGTTAAGTGAAACAAGAACGTAAAAACGTGGTTGGTCGTACTAACCTACTTCATGTATATTTGGTTACAAAAGAGGACCAACTAAAATCCGAAACCTGTCAATCTCCATTAATTCTGAAACATATGACAGAAGAATTTGCATTTTTACAACATATTGTAAAAAATGGAATATCACGTTATAGGAAGGCGGGGCTGAAGAACAGATGAGTCAATTTATAATACAATAAAGATATTCAAATAAAGGCGATTATACACAAAGATAAAGGAATTAAAGTAAATCATATTGTAAAATTAAAATAATAAAAAATGAAAGAAAAACAAGTAGCCAAAAATATAAAAAGGGCGTAATAACCAACTAGGGGTTCGCCTAGAAAAAAACTATAATCTAACCAAACCAAAATCCACAGGAATACACTGGGTTTCATACTAGTCATCAATCCCCAGATTGGAAACATAAATGCGAAAGCCAATGTAATGTGAGTACAGGCCCTGGACCAATAAAGGAATTATCTATCAAACGTTAATACACCCTCTTCTGAAAAATAATGAAGTTTTCGACAAATTAAAATTTTACAAAAAAAATGTATTCAGTTTATTTAGTCAATATTTAAATTGTAAAGATTCAATATAAATTTTACTGTTTAGGCAAAACAATAATTTGATTTGTTTTTAACGTGATATTAATATTTTAACACTATTGAGTATTGAAGGAATAGTAAGAAGTGGAAAAAAAAACGAAAAAAAAACGTAATACATACAAGGAAGGAAAGAAAAAATATATTTTATCTTCTTACCGAGATAACATTTTGGTCGAGGCGTGATACCATATCCCAACTGGCAGGATGAGATGATAAAAACAAACAAAATCAGAAAATTGTATTCAAGATATAATGTGCTGATCACAATTGTTTTTTCAATCAGTTCTTCCTCTTGCTACATATATGAGGCCATCTTTATAAAGAAAAACTATATGAGATAATAATAGCTATAATAAATCAATGGAATTTTACTCACATTATAATGATGAAGTAATAATTTCAAGATTAACAGCAAACGCGTGATTCGATTTTCAGCCTATTTGCTACACATGATCATTTAAGTGAGGAAAAATTAACGGCTTAGCGTAGTGGGAACCGAGGGGGCACCACTTTTACATGGAGCAAAATTTCACAATAAATAATAATGTTTAGCTAAATGTTCTTGCCAATATTTTCTTTAGAATTACAGAAGATTTAAATTAAGTATACAGTAAAACTACAAATAAGGAGGCAGTAAAATTTCTCTCCGCTCCCGGTTGCTGATATCAAGCTGTGCCACCAGGAAAATCCATTTCTCCAGAGGGATTTTTATTTATTAATTCCAAACCAAAATGGCGGTAGTTTACAATAATGTACAATTGCTTTTCCTACACCTCTTTTAGTTTCTACAAACAGTTTCCTTTCTCCTAAACGCAATACACATTTATATGACCAAGAGTGTGAGTGTGAATGTTTGTGAGTAGGCAGCCTAGGTCAAAAACAAAAAGTCGTATTAAACTACAATTACATATTAAGGACGGGTTTGTTCCCCGGTTGTTCCGGATACTTTTTGATCAAATCAACAAACCACTTAAGAGAATAGATTTTTTACATTTTTAATTTTCTCAAAAATAACTCGAACGCATATGATAAAATAACTGATATAAGCTAGGTATTATCCTAATTATTTAGAACTTATCTTCATTATGAATTTAATCATTAAATAAAGAAAACAGCTAAGCATGTGCGATTTCTTCCAATCGTAATCCTATGAAATTGGGCTATCTTGTATGTTGTTATGGTGTTGCATTCTTGATAGGAAAGTTGATATCTGCTATTTGTAATTCGGGAAACCCTAATATGATTTTTTATCGTAAAGAAAAATTAAAATTTAGTATATTTTTGGTTTAGTTTATTGTCATACGATTACGACCAAACGTGACGTCCAATTGTTTTACAAATTTGCTTCAACAAAAGTCACGAAGTCAGGAAAAAAGAAGTATCTAATTAGTGTAGTTTCATTATTAATTACCATCCAAACGGATGTTTAAGAATCTGTTCGTTTTGGAGTAATGAGGAAATGCGTCTGCTGTTCACACAACTAAAAGTTTTCCTTTAAAGTATCATCTTCGGAAAAACTGCGATAGACAATATAATATATTTAAACATACGAGAATAAAAACATTTAAAACATAAATGTATTGTTGACTTTTATATACTTTAATAATCTTCATAAAATAGTCGATATCCTAAAATTTCCTAAATAGAAATACACAAGATAGCTTACATACAACATATACAAGATACAAGATAGCTAATTTTTCAAACTGGGATAAAAGGAACGAGTTTGTTTTTGTTTTTGCAAGGCAATATATCAGAGAGAATCCTCATATTTCAGAGTCCTGTTTTCAGCTCCTTCCAACGAACCTTAATCAAGACTATCCCAACCGTGGAATGAAATTAGCAGCAACGAAAATTTACGGGTCGGAGCAGATATTGGGTTTTTGTTACTTCTTTTTTTTCTCTCTTTCCCTCCTTTAACAGGACCTGGAGATTATCATAGCTAATCGCTGCTCAACGAATTGCTGAGGATTAAGTTCTTTGTATAATTTGAATATTTTATCCCCCGCCTGGATTTTCTTTAAAGGTTTCTTTCCTGTTTATATATTCATTTTGTCTTAAAAGAATATATATATTTTTAAAAAAAAGGAACATAATCCAGACTGAAAAATTTTAATTAATAATGAAAAAGAACTTAATAAACAAAAATGTATTTATTTATAAATACATACTTCTTTTCATTATTTCTCTAAACTATCTCTCATTATTCCCAACGTTTGAACCTTTAGGTCATTATAAAAGGTAAATATAAATTGATTTATATTATATCATTATATTTATATTGTTTATACCCAAAATTATATAATTCTCAAAGCTCATTTTAAATTTTTAAAAAAATATTCACCCCTAAACTGAGAAAATGAACAATTTTCGTAAATTTGTTAATAGGATTAAAATTTTTCTAAATGTATAAGGATCTGGAAAAACCTGGATAAAGAAAGAATAATAGCTTATTGTTAAACATTAGTAAAGAACCACGGAAATCAATTTTAATAAACCTCAAAGATTTTTTTTTAATAAACAATTCTCTGTTAATCACATTATACTCAAATGTCTTTATAACATATGAATATTTTATAATCATTTTAAATATTTAATTAAAAATGAAGTGACAGTAAAATCAACTAAGAACGATGAAAGAACAGAGTAACGGTTTTGTTTTCTATTCTATGGAATGATTACACAACTGTAAAATATACGCCGTTATATTTCTACATCTTTATTATATTGATCTCATCACAAATTTAATAAGTAGTTAAATTACAGTAACATACACTTATAGTGTTTATTTTACCACTATTGACTAATAAAGCAAATTATTTTCCGAATACGGTTCGAATCCCTGAAAACTTGATACTGGAAAAAAGTAAATTGTTGGAAGATAGTCTGATTTGAGGTAAATAAAGGTAAAAACCAGTAAAAAAAAAAAAAATTATTGGTAACTAACGTAGCCATTTTGCAGGGCTTCATCAGGATTGAGTCCTCCATATTTCGAAGTGTATCGGACTATCTTCCCACAATCTATTAAATATGGCCAACTATTAATTTTCCAAAATATATAAAAATAAAAAATAAAACAAGAAATAGAATAAAGCTGGATAAAATTTCGGTAATATCCTTAAGCCTAAAATCCTACAATAATGTGCACTCAATTCACAAAACCTTTTGTGTACATTACATAGCAAAAGAAAGAGAAGGTTTGGTGTTTTTCAAGTTTAAATAAGTAAAGAGTGAACCAGCAATGCTGATAAAAAGTAATTGCATAAATAATAATAATAATAAATATAATAATAATGAAGGTCTAACGAACCTGAAGGTTCCATGCTGATGCCACCAATCGCTCTCTACATACATCCTTCTAGTGATGCCCCTCCAAACCCAATTCTACTAAATCAGTTTTAAAGGTATCCTCTCATCTACGTTTTGGTCTCGAACGTTTACCCGTCGGTTCAGTGTTTATTAACATTTTAATGAAACACTCGTTACTAAGCCCTACAACCTTACACGTCCATCTTACCGGGTATAGTCCCCTTAAAACAGTGTTGTGTAGTCTTCTTAATTATCCGGTAAATTCATCCGTTTTCAGTCCGAATATTAATTGCATAAATAACTACCTTCATTTTTTTTTTTAACCAAAAACCAAGTTTAACCTGTGATATCTCGTGTAACTAAAAAAACAACAACATTAAAGCACGATTTTAACACATTAAACAATCCAATTATTTTAAGATGTCTATAGCATGAAGTATTAAATTTTTTTTGTAAATGGCATATTTTTTTCCTGAGGTGTGAGGTATCACACCTTAAGCAACAATATTCTAATTTAACTACAAAAAAAAAATTACTCCATAAATAAACACTATGACCAACAAATAAGTAAAATGATAAAGTAATTGATCTGGCATAATTTTTTCTAACTTAAAAAACACCATCACGCCACTATTCCTTTTTCCTATGAGATAAATAAAAGCTGAAAACGTTACAATATAGTTGTTTTATTATTGACCCATTCTCAAGACCCCAAAATATATGTTAACTAAATTTTATATATATGTTAATATTCTTATGGGAATTATTCTAGAAAATCATTACTATGTTTATTGAAATAATATCCCAGCTAAATTAAATATTGAATGACTTCATCTCTTTAGCAATGAAATAGTTTCGAAAGCTCTAGTCTTAACGGTTTTATTTTACTCTGAGTACCAGCTAGTTGAGTAGTCACGAAAAGACGCAACCGTAGCCTTATCAAGGCGATTTATTAGACTCCGTGCCGATAGGTCGCTAGGTATCTGAGCAGTCTTCGCCGGCACGAACTAGAAGAAAACGAATGGTCGCTTCTGGCATCAAGGGTACGGCAGTCGGGTACTAACATAAACTGTCGGTAAAATATTAACAGCAATTATATCACTACATCTAGAGAATGTATATTATAAAATATTTCAACAGTAAGTCAGACTCTTGATTGCTCTTATAGGATTATTTTTTAATAATGAATTGCTTTCTACTATTTATTTTCTGGAATCCAATTTCACAAGACTACACCAAACAATCGTATATCATATTCCTCAATAATATCGTGCTTTTGACGTCCCTTCAGTTCAAATCTAAAATTGACTCCCTCAATAAACGCTGCCATCCTTCCGATCTCTTTTTCCTTTCTCTATATATTTAAATCCCGTCTCTTTGTTCATTACGTGTCTGACAAAACTAAACTAAAAGGCTTTAGGAACCCAGAGACCTTCCTGAATTGTGTCAAAACCCACAATTCTCAAGATGGATTCCATGTAATCTTCCCCGTTTAGTTGAAAACTTGGACGCCCATCGATTATTTTTTTTCATGATTCAATCGAAATAATTTCTCAGAGATGATTATTTGGACTCATCCTATTCGTTCCAAATATTTTGCATCATATTTTAGTTTCAAAAAACCTCAAGATACTGTTCATTTCTCAATAAAGGTGAGATATCTTTTAGGAACAAGAGAAGGTATAGTAGTTATGGGTCATTAATAAAGAAAGTGATGATTAGTTCCTGTACGCTCGAAAATGATTTGCATTATTAGAACAGATAGATAACGATATTAAGACTAAAATGTAACTGTCCAGATTTAGGTCACAGTGATGTATTTTTTGATTCTAAAAATTTTGCGCTTAAACCTGTAATTTACCGAGTTTGCTTTCACACCATCATTCTTATGCTCTTCTCACCAATAAACATCGACTAAACTCTGGATTAATTTAATCTACATCGTAAGGCAACTGAACGTCAGCTCGGATATGAACAACCGAAGAAACTCCATTAGACTTCTGGCCATATTTGAGTATTCAAACTAATGTTATTTTATTTCTCAATATTCGACAATATTGCATTAGAACAAAAAAATTATATTTAAGAAAAATAGAAATCTGTTTTCGTCACTGTTCATCATGGTCCGGTCTTCTTCCGTAAATTCGAGAATAGTTCCATGACGATCAGGGGTTTGACATTTTGAAGGTAGGTTTCAGTTTCTCGGCCAATCCAATATATATTTATGACTAATAAAAAATGGAAGTCTGCAAATTTATAGTATATGTAGTGATTTTTTTGTAAGAACGGCTCAACCGACTTTCAAATTTGTCGACTCAACATTTAGTGAGATTCTATTCTAAGAACATCTAGAAATAATTTGAGCTTGAAATATTGAAAAAAATATATTATTGTATTTTCAGTTGATATTTTCAACTTTTTTGACGTTTCATATTGATGATTTGATAGTTATTTTTTAAACAGAAATTACATTATAATTAAAATGTAATCATTATTTTTTTCAGCTTGATTAGAGTACTACTACAAACAAAAATTTAAATTCAAAAACGACAATTTGAGTGAAAATGTATCTTATGGTCACTTACATTTCTACATGATACCACCCAATTCCAACACCATGGTGGGGTTCAAGTTTTGAACCCAAGACCATTAATGTATATTTTTCCTACCGCCACACAAAATTGTCTTTGGCTGGCAGAACAATTATATCCACCAGATACATCATTTAAGAAATATATAACATTTGTCAAAATGTCAAAAAAAATTAATAAGTCTATGTTCAGTAAACAATGAACTCTACTCCAATTAGATAAAAAATAAGTAGTAAGATATATTTAAACTTTATGTATTCATGAACAATCGAAACTATTATTATATACATAAATATAAAATTCGTGTGAGTCAGGAAGATCAGTCAATAAGACAACTACATCGAGGCGGCGTTTGGTAAATTAATTCTTTGCATAGCCATGCCCTACAATAAAAAACAGTTTTTTATAATAAATCATTTCTCCAACTAATTGTTAAGAAACTACATTGTGTAGAATATAATTTGAGATTAATAACTATAAACATTACTTGCAAATGCGGATTCATTTTGGTTTTTCTAAAACGTGACTGTTCTTTCAAGCCCACATTCACCTTTCTCCATTTCACCCCTATCCAGTTCTAACACAAACCTTGTGTTAGTAGTATCACAGCAATGTATTACAAAATGTAATAGACAATTGTAACTAATGTTTATAGTTATTAATCTCAAATTATACTCTACACAATGTAGTTTCTATATATATATA
>NW_027106761.1:167817-190258 GCF_000696795.3 Halyomorpha halys
TATATATATAACTTTTTTCTTTTAAATAAAGAAAGAAGACTAATGAAAGAAAAAATCCTCCTATGAACTGTGCCGGAAGAATTATGCGAACCTCTGGAGAAGATGAACTGCCTGGGTATATAGTGCAGACCCCTTCCAGCCAGCAGAGTAATATTTAAAGATTCTTCAGGTCTGTTTGAAATATTGCTGTCCGCCAAGAATGAATCGCTCCAGCAAAGGTAGTCCTTCCCAATCTCCTTTTCCCGTACCTCTTTCCTATCTCCTTTGTATTAAAACTGCTTCGAGAACTTTTTGAATAATAGTCCTCCAGTTCTTTACTAGAGCGAAACAGAGAATTATACTGAGAGTTCATATTTTAGTTTATCTCTCACTTTTCAAATAATCCGTAATTTATAAAATTTCTTAATTTAAAAAGCAAAATTTAAAAATGCCATAAAACATAAACAAAGTTGAAAAGTAATTCAAGAAAAATTTAAATAGAAAATAGTAATCAATGTCGCAATATGAATATTCTGTAAATATTTTTTTTTTAAATCCAACAAAAAATCTATTCTAATAAAAGCTCAGAAATACTTTTTGTTGTATTTCACTTTAAGTGCTGGTCTCTAGCAAGTACATATCGTTTTCATAAATAAATATTCTTCTTAATAAACATAAATAACTCAAATTTTATCAAATAAATAATTTGGCCTATTGTTATTCATTTCAGGAAAAATGTTTTCCGTTAAAATAATAAAAACAAATTAGAGTTAACAACCGTTTTCTTAAATTATAAATGGGTTATAAAGGCTTCAAGTTAACAAAATAAAACATCCCATATTCCATAAAATGTTATACTTAATATATTAAAATAAAAACAAAATTACCTTTCAAAACAAAATTAGTTCCTATTTAGCGTATGTTGGAAACATGTTTTGTGCACATTTTTTGAGAGACAACAATAATACTGGTGTTGGTTTATTTCATTTTTCTCTACAGACCAATACTGATGTAAGTACAAGAGCCGGGGAGATAAAAAGACAGATATTTCACTCCAATTTTTGATTACTTTAATGGAAACAATTTATAATTACTGGTCTAAATTGATAAGTCTGCCAAGTATAGTTTGAGGGAATAAAAAATGACTGTTCCAAAACGTTAAAAATAATTAATTTTTCATTCGAAGCTCTATATCTTTAAAATTACCAACAACATTAGAAAACCTAAGAGAACGCCATTTAAAGGAGAGTAAATTTGTTAAAATATGAGCCCTAATAGAGCTATTTACGTTCAATGGTTCCCAAGTTATAGCTTTTAAAAAGCAACATTTTATAAAAAATGCACTGAAAATCAGTAATTAGTGCATTTACTTTTAAAAATCTATATCCCCAAAACCATTCAACGTACAGATAATTATTAGCACTCAAATAAAAGGTGGTTAAATTTCAAGTAGTTTATAACCTTTATCATCTTAGGAGTAGTAGTTATATGATATTTGACAAAATGTATTCACAAAATGTTAATTTCTAGTAGTTCGGATACAATTTTTTTATTTTTGAAAAAATATATTTCATGAACCATAAGAGGAAAATATGTCTGCCAGCATTCAAAATGAAGATAATTTAACTAACAATAAAGTAGTTTATGACACATATCTTTGTAGAGAGAACTAGTTTTTAAGATATTGACATATGAATATAAATTTTGTAAATGAAAGTTTGTCCGAACAACTAGAAATTAATTTATTTTGGGAAATATCATGAAAACTACTACTCCTACGAAGATAAACGTCGGGAACTACTTTATACTAGATTTAACTACCTTGAATTTGAGTGCTAATAGACATCTGTACGTCGAATTGTTTTCGAAATATAAATTTCTCAAAATAAATTCACTAACTTCTGATTTTTCGGTGCATTATTTATGAAATGTAGCTTTTTAAAAAGCTATAAATAAAAAGATATATAATAAAAGTTGAAGAACTCTCAAAAGTTGCTTTAATCAGGATATTTAAAAAAAAATTTAAATTTCCCAATTAAACCAAAATAAAAGTATTAACTTTGAAGCTTAAAAAAAAATTAAACTGACTATTTAGACACAAATTGTGGGTTAAAAACAAATTAAAAAGAAGTCTCCTATATTTGTCAGGAAGTTACAGTCGATTCAAGCACATTAATAGAATGAGGACATTTTAGAATTTTAGAGTTTGGGAACTAACAAAAAATAATAACGTTCGTAGTGTTTATTTTTCGTTTCTTTTGGTTTATCCAGAAAGACGTAAGACATCGAAATGAAAGGTGACGACCTATATTATGATCATATATAACTGGGTAGATAAAATGAAATATATTTTTTCTAAATACAGTGAGGTTCTAGATGTTTATAATAGAATTTTAGAAAGATTTATAATTATTCTCCAAGTGTGATTCTTGTTTTAAAAAAATGTAATAATAATATACAAAGGAAAATATACGTGAAACAAAAATTGTTATAACAAAAGATGAAAAAAAAAACAATAAATAATAATTTAGCTTATTTAATTATAATAATCAGATAAAATTTAATTAAGGGAAATATAGATACTGGATCTTTTAACATCAATGATACTTATACTATATAATATACTTTCATGAGAAAATTGCCCAACCAATACTTCGTCTAAGGTTGTAGAAGAAAAAAAAAGTGAAGGATAAATGAAAAATAGAGAAACATAAACAACAAATCGCTTACAAAATGGGCAGCCATAGAAAAGGGATTTATTTGCAGCACGGAAGGTGCCAACAAGTTAAGCTGGTACTTAAGGGGCTTGGAAGAAATACGACGGTCTAAGATGTTTCGTATACTTTAAGTCTTATTTTTGGGCCTTGTTCCCCCCTCAACACAGCTTTGCTGAATTGATGAAGCAATTTGAGGTTGTGTCCTTACTTCTATTTTGATAATTTACCGAAAATTAATTTTGTTGATATCGATCAGAAAACATTGAAGGAAAACAATGGTAACTAATAAACATAATTACTCAAAGCACTCATTTTTTAAACTAAGGATTCATCAATTTAGCAAACTATATAAAAACGAAATTAGTTAATTTGTTAAAAATTGTTGCGCATTCTTTATTTTTTAATATAGGAATGAGCAAATATCGATTTATGAAAACGATATAAAAATTCACTATTCTTTAACTAAACAATAAAAATTAAATATATTTAATTTCAAATATATATAATTCAACGTGGGGCGAAACGTTGGCTCATTAAAATAGTATATTTCTACTATTTGAGTTTTTTTGACCGCACCCGGACCATATTCCTTTCATAAATATATTATTATTAATATATATTCTAAAAACTTTTTACTATTCGTTCTTCCATCCACACATTAAATGCAAGACATTCGCCCACCAATCTGCATACTCAGTCTCATTAAATGCTAACTAAGAAATTTTTTTAAATTCATGTGACATCGTTCTAGATTCACCTTTTAAATATATTGAATATCTTTTTTGAAATTTAATTTTTACTTTAAAATTTTAAAAATTATTTATATTTATTACAAAAAATTTTATTTTATTTTTTTCAATGAGTTTCAGCCAGAAATTTGTGGAAAATTTATTTTAACATGTTTAGATTACAACTAGACTGTGGTAAGACGATGAAAATATTTGAAAATGACGAATAGGATAGACTTACGTAATAGAAAATGAGGAATATCTGTAATTAATATATAATTTAATAATAAAAAAGTTGGATTAAATGTTGTTCATATGGTTTTTTCTTAAGTTGTTGTGATTGATATTATTTGTTTAGAAAAAAACTCAAGATAAACCAACGGTTTTATAATTATATGATAAAATAAATGTTTATAATATTTTATTTTAATTTAAATGGAATATTTCGGCTGGGTTTTACATCAAGATAAATGTATGTCACTGTACCTGGACCTAAATTTAAAATATCGATTAATTAATGAAATCGATATCATTAAACGATACAGCAAAACTTGATAAAGAAGGGGGACCCTCCCGCATGAGACCCTCAGAAAGGTAGGGGGCTACACAGGAGACTCCTGGTACAATTGGCGTGGGGAATGAGCCATATCCCGGATGCTCTTCATAATCTTTGTCGGGAGCGCCGTCCGTCCGTCCCGGATAGGAGCACAGGTAACTGAGGTTAGGAAACGGAATGTGCATCTAAGATATAATGCACGCGGGTTCTGGAGAAATGAATAGAAAATTAGCATAACTAAATCTAATTAGAAGATTAATAATAAAAACTTTCAATAAACTGCAAATAAGGCGGTAGAACTCATGGAAGACTAAACATGAAAAAACAAAACAATTTTATACAGCTACATTGTAATTTAGCAAACATTTTAAAAAATCCCACACTCACAACAGCATGTTATCCAGATAATGTTGGTACCAGAAAAAAAGTGAAAATTCTGGTATTTGAGGAATAATAATATAAATATTATGTTTTAACACCTAGTAAATAGCATGTTGTTGCAAGGGTTGATGCAAACATACAGCATTATTTTTTTTTTAAATTTTTTGAAAATATGTCTCAACAATTTCAATCAGAATCAACACTTAAGTCAACCTAAAACAAGATGTATTCAATTTCTATCTTTATTCAATCTCAAAAGGAAAAAAAGAAAATAGCTTTTGAGAAGTAATTATAATCTCTTTCTGATTTTGATTTTTTTTTCCATCATTGTTTAGGTTCCAAAAAAGTCAGTAGGGTAGTGAAATTTAGGCTCAGAAAAATATTTTATTGACTTGGCGTTTTGTAATGCATTGATTACAACGCTTTATGATAACTTACAGGATTTACTTCCCATCGCTCGCCACCGTGTAGAAATCTTTTGAGTGCGAGTAAATCAAATACATTTTTATTTACCAGATTTTTTATTTATTTTGTTTTACCATGTTATAGTCGCCGAAGTGCAGATAAATAATTATATCATGAATGCACCCATGTATGATGTGCAACCACTAATTTATTTTTATTTTCTAATTCATAAAAAATTATCACTACCGTCTTAGATGACTCAAGGCATAACGTAAGAGAGCCCGCATGCCTAGCTAAGTGCACCGAGGGAATAGTACACGAAGTATGTGTGAAAGTCGCACTAGATCAAAGTCGAGAGATCAGTATCGGCACGAAGAGAAATCTGGTTCCAAACCAAAGTTGTTCAAGGCGATGATATTTCGAAACAGGGTCGATGAACAAACTAATTCAAGTCAATTACGAAATAGAAAAAAATCTTTTGTAGCAAAATTGGGAAAACAATGAAATGAGGTAAATATTAAAATTTTGCCAATATAAACATTTGTAACAACTAGGTTCAAATCAATAAAAAAAAAGTGAATAATAATAATTTCTTTATTACTCTCTATCAAGCAGTTATATAAATTGAATAAATCTACTCGAATTTAAATTTAATTTTAATGTAGCTATCTTTCTTCTTAGCTAAGACAATGAATTAAAAAATAAATTCCAAAAATTATATCATATTTTTAATCTTGAAAATTCCGTTTACTTTAATCTTTAAATAAATAACTAATCTATCACGTTAATTCAGTAATATTTGATTTATGTATGACAAAACCTATATTTTTCCTAGAACATTTAAACACAATGCTTGTTCAAAGAATTCATAATATTTGAAACATATAAGTCTATTAATAATAACATATAAATACTCCTATATATTCTCTAAACTAAATTAACTCGAAAATTAGTTAATGAAAAAATTAAATATAACATAAAAGAGCACGAAAATTCGCATATACAAATACATTGATAAATCAGATAAATTACAAATAAATTATCTTCTACCTTAAATCTGTAATAATAATGAATTATCAAACAAAGGTAATTATCTCGGAAATTTTCAAGCATGCACTGCACCGCATTTACCAGACTTAGTAATTGCACCGACAAAACGACAGATTGGATATATTTGATATATTAATGCACAAAATGTATAAACCAGGAATTTGTTAAAAGTATTATTTTATTAAAGGGGCGAATATGTGACATTTAATGATAAGTTAGTAGAGATTTTCCTTCTTTATTGCATCCAAAATATATTTCATTTTTGAAAACACAGCCAAAGAAAACTGCATTAATTATATTTCAGTACATAATTAATTGTACAGTAAGGCACAGATCTACAATATATAATTGGGTATAATTAATTCTAATCAAAATCGTATAAATAGTTAAATATTCCGAAATTAAAGCCTTTTTTGCAATGAAAATGTGCAAAAAAATACAACGATGGTAAACTCAATAAATATGAAAAATACCTATTTGGTCATTAAGTTTGGAAACTTAGGAAATAGATATTCTAGAAAAGAACAAATGTTTGAAGTAATGCAGAAATGTTAGTAATAATAAAAGTAGTTAAAAAATGAGATAATTAACAAGTGTTGAAATATCGAATGCAGTCAAATCTTAATTACTTTTTTTAAACTACTAAATTCGGACTTACAACACTTGTGAAGATGACTACAATAAATAAATAAAAGACAATAAATAAATTTCGTGTAATAAAATAAACAACATTTTATTTCAGTAAGATGGTCCAGAAGCGTTAAAAAAAAATACAAAAAACTATTAATTAATAACCAACGATAATACCCACTTTAGAGAGCTTCATGAGTCCTTTTAAGACCTAAATTAGAACACGATAAGAAGGATAAGAACACAATAACATGCAAAGAAAGTTGTTTAGAAGAGATATATATAAGAAAAAATGGATTAAATATAAGCTATGAATTGAATAGTAATTATTGTTCTGTTATAAACTACTACAATAAAAATATACGGGGCGTTGGTATAACTATATACGAGGGTGGTTTGAAAATTTTCCGACCACAACGTGAAGATGGCAGCACTCGTTAAAAAAAAGCAGGTGAATTTCGTTATTCATCTGTTGACAGTTACCCACCAAAGTCTCAGACATTTTGGACGTGCAGTGTTTATGTAACGGTCGTTTGAGTAAGTTGATGTGAGTGCTTTTGTGAAAATGGACAAAATAGAGTATTGAGATGTTATTAAATATTTGTTAAAGCAATACGCAATACGCGTACGCAAATCAAAGATGAGTTGAATTCTGTCTAATGGACTCTGCACCATCATTTACCACAATGAAATTTAAGGCAGGTGTATTTAAACGTGGCCGTAAGAGCTTGGGAGATGATGAACATTCGTGACCTCCAAAAACTGCAACTACCGACGATCTCTAAAGTTCACCAAATGGTGCTAGACGACCGCCGAATTAAAGTGACCATCCGCCTTACTCACCAGATCTAGCCCCAAGCGACTTCTTTTTGTTCCCTTATCTAAAAATAGCGCTCGGAGAACAGAGATTTTCGTCAAATGAAGAGGCGAAGTGAAGATTATCACCTCATGATAATCGTGAAGAATTATTTGCCGAGAACTTTTTGGACGTGTTACAGAGATGGGAGCAACGCTGGGAGGAGTGTGTAGACTATGTTAAAAATAAAAAAAAATGTCTTGTATTTTTGTTAGGTCGGAAACTTTTCAGACTACCCTTGTATATTTTTTACTTTCACTAACCTATATATGGAATATATAGAAAAGAAAAGTATTACAATTGTGCATTATTTCGAATTTGCTGGTAGACGTCTGTACGTCCAATGGTTTTTGAAATGAAGTTTTTTATTAATCCAACTTATTGTCCGAACAACTATAAATTAACTTATTTAAGCAAATATCATGAAATATACTATTCCTACGAAGGTAAAGTCTATAAACTTCTTCATAGTTTATTAAACTAACTTTAATTTGAGTGTTAATAGACATCTGTACGTCACACAGTTCCTGAGATATAGAATTCTCAAAATAAATTAACTAACTACTAATCTTTCAGTAGATTTTTAAGAAACTTTGCTTTTTCAATATTTCAGCAAATTTACACTTCTTTAAATAATGTTCTCTTAGATTTTCTAGTGTTGTTGATAGTTTTTATATGTTTAAATAAATTAAACCTTGTAAGACAGCGAAGAAAATTTAGAAATGATCGAAATTAGGTAAATTAAAGGGGGAAAAAACCTAATGGTATGGGGGGGAGGGTTCACAAACCTCGATAGATTCATTTTTATATAGAGCTCCGAATGAAAAAATTGTTTGTTTTTTTATGGTTTTTAAACATCCGCCATTTTTTAGTCCCGCTACCTATACTTGGCAGACTCATCAATTTTGACTAGTAATTATAACTAGTTTTCAATAAAATAATCAAAAATTTGGGTGAGATAACTGCCTTTTTTTCTTCCCAGCTCTTGTACTATCTGTTTCAGTCTGAAAGCCTTGACGAAGCCCTGCAATGTGTGGCGAAAAATTGGTTAACAATAAATAGTTCTCTTTTACTATTTTGATACCTTTATTGACCGCCACCCAGGTTATCTTCTTACAAAAAACCTGTTGTTGCAAATGTTGAGTATTCAGTAAAAGTAGTGAACTTCTCAACTGACATCAATAGAGCATTGAACTCAAACAGTAACCCCATATACCGATCACTCTGCAGTTTTAACCTACTCAAATCTGAAACATATCTAACATATAGGCTAAATTAAAAAAAATAATGTGCATCAGCCAACTAACAGTAGGAAACCCGAAGCACATCAATACTACACCTCGGAAGCAAAACCATCACTTTCAAGGCAAATGAACTCTGTCCATTCTGCAAAAGTTATTTCAATAATGGTTTGTGCCACATCTTCCTATATTGTCCAACCTTTAAAGAAAATAGACAATATATCTTAAAGCCATCCATATCCGTATCTTGCTATCTACAGAACATTGAAAATATATTTAACATTGATAATGAAGCCAAATTGAACAGACTCTATATTTACATTGCAACAATATGTAATAAGTTTGATTTTGTAAGTAAATGGTAGTATGTAAATAGTTTTCGAAGCCAATTAATATATTTACTTTACGCTTTCGTTAATTTAAAATAATTCTTAAATATAATAGAGTAATGAATATTATGCTAATAGTATTGTATAAATCAGTTTGTTTTATTTTTTGTTTATTGTTTTGTTATGGAGCACTTGATTTATCTTTTGTATATATATTATTTTTTTTATGTAGCACTAGACTCAGGTTTTGTTTTATAATCGTATATTGTGTTATGAAATTGTACAAGACTGTGTCTTTCACAAATAAAATAAAATCTAGTAAAAGTGATACGCTCACCAAGCTATTTTTTGCACCTTTTACGACATGTACAATCTTCCTACTTCAAATTATAAATATCAATTAGTTAATATAATTTTGAAAAAATAACATAACACATAACGAATTAAATAATATATTTACAACTAATATTATAATGAAATAAATATTTTAGAGACCACTTCAGAACTTCAAAGAGCAAGGATTCGGAGAAGCACCAAGGTGCCATTGCTATCTATACCTACCCTTGAAACCCCTTGAGTGCGGTAGGCCGACGATTTTAGGAGCCCTGGCTATGTTTGGTGTCAGGGGTCCTGGGGTTCTCCCAACAAAAATAAGGCGGACCACACACACAAGTGGATTCCTCGCTGTAGGACATGTCTTATACGATCAGAAACGAATTCCCTCCTCACACTAAAATAGTATGGTAACTGAAACGTTAAAATTACCTTTGCCAAGTATATAAAAGGTTAGAACGCTGCGGTAGGTCTATAGATTGATTGGCTTCGATTTTCGATATTATATACTGTAATAAACACATAATAATTACACTGTCGTAGTCTTCTAAAATCCATGCATTTATATTATTTATACGAACAAATCATGGGTAAAATAACAAACACTGGAAAGACAGGTATATCATGGCGAAGAGAAAATGTTCATTAAAACATGAAACTTGTTACAAATTTGGTAGTATTAATTTTGTTTTTAAATTTACTTCTACTGTATGTTACTTTTGACCTTTTTATGCTTCGATGATACATTATTATCTGATATTAAACTTATTTTAATTCTATACCATTATTTCGAGTATAACGGAACGTTTCTCATTTCCAAGTCTTCTGAAATATAAACCACTAAAAATATTCAAAAAGTAATAATTCATCAGACAAGATGAAAAATTGTAAATACAAAATCAAACTCTACAGAAGAGTTGTAAGGTAAATGACGTCACTGCATAATGATTAAATATGGAGCGTTTCGGCGTGAACTTCGCTCGTTCAAAGTATGTTCTTTAGTCCCACGGATATCGAAGTTGGACAAGTAAATTTCTTATTTTTCTATAATATGTTTATATTAGGTACAAAGGATGAAAAAATAATTATATATCATAAAAATAAACATTTTAAAATAATTGGACTACTTAAACTATACTGCTACAGCAATAAAGATGTAAAAATATTATAAAGTATTTTTTTTATTTAGTTTTTCGTCATTATAATTTCTAACTTGATGAAGGAAAGAGCTATGCTAAGGGTTATCAATTTATATCTTGCAACTAATCTACCCATAGGGGGAGTCTGAGGTCTATTCGTGGGTCCACCACCAAATAAAAATCTACTCGCCCAGACCGGATTCCAATTAGCACGAGAATGCTTGATACCTTTACTTTATTATTAACTATTTTATTTTCTATATTAATCATTATTTTCTTCTTATTTATTATGATTGTCTTATCTTTTTTTTAATTTATTATTACTAGAGATATTTTGTGATTTTTTATTATTTCATTGTTTTTCTTAATTTCAATAGTCCACTCTGAAGCACTAAACACAATTTTATAATTTCATCAACTGAGAAATTTCGCACTACGATATTCTTGTAGGTTTAGTTTAAATTACATTTTATTGTACATAAAAGCAAAAAAACAAAACAAAACTAAAAAAAAAAAAAAACATTAAAAAATTATTTATAAAAAAACTCCCAACAGTGATTCAATTCCCAAACATCCGAATGCACCAGACAAGGACAATTGATGGTTTGCAGTTGATTTTCAATGCACCCCTTCGGATTTGACAGTAAACATTAGAGGATGGTAAATTATATGTCATAAATAACTATCAAAAGTGTTTCGATCCCACCCCTATCAAAAGAACACGCACCGCGGAGTGGAGTCTGTTTATGGACTGCGGTAAACGAACTGCAAAATAATGAACTGGTCGATGCATTGCCACGCTCATGAAGGGATTACTTGGGCTACCCTACTTGAACATCTGTCCATACAACAACAGTAGGTTCGCAAGGCGCCATTTTGCACGTGTGTTGTTTGAACCCGTTAGGGTGAAGGGCACAGCTCTTTTCAATCAATCAATAGATAAACGAACAACTGCAATAATAAACAAAGAATGACAATGATATATTAAAAGCTTTTCTAACTCGTTTAAATTATTTTAAAAATGACAGAAAAATGTTCTACAATAAAGTAAATAGTTTTCCCTAATACGAAAAGCATATGCATGCAAAAGTGGATTAAATTAAAATTAAAACAAACAGGTGGCCAAAAGTAAAGGTACAGTAGTCGACAGTATTTTTTTTATTAAAAATTTACAAAACTATAATACTTTCGACAGTTTTTTATAAATGGGAAGCCCAATAGTGTTCATTAAGCAAAGAACAACGCCTAAAGAGGAATGAAAAAATGAAGTATCGTACTTTCATTATCGAAAACATAATTATCCTGAAGAATTTAGACGGCTTTGCCTACTGAGCCTGCCAAATATAGTTGAAATGTGGCACACCCAATCCCAGGAGCAAAACGTAGCTGGAAGAATTGAGCTGGATCCGACCTGGGGATTTTTTTGGGGAAGCTTTGCAGGAAAGTAATATTGACATGTTCAATATCGAACCTCCGGATTAGCTAAACCTGCAATTTGTAATAATCAAAAAATCTGTAAAAATACATAAAAAGGTTACACATGAAGAATGCAGAAATTAAAATATAATAAAATTAATTCAAAAGAATATTACGTATAATAATATTGCTAGCATATGTTGAAAAATTAAAAATAAATATCTAATATATTAAATCCTAATTAAAAGAAGCAATAATAAAGAAGAATGTAAAATATTTCAATCGAAAAACTATAATAAAGAATGTGAAATTATTATACCGAAATATGTTAGGGCATGTCCAAAGGAATTTAAGAAGCCCAATATCTGTAAAGAATAAAATAATCTTAATTAAAAAAAAATGGAGGGGAAAAATGAAAAATTATAAAACGGTAAGTGAAAAACATCGATACTAACTAAACAAAAATTGTGTAGCCTTGTAAAGTTTTTAGTTTATTCTATAGATGCGTACACCAATACGATACTTTTTTGGTGGTCGGTGAAAATAGTATAACTCAAACAATTACTAAAATAGGTTATTTATTTTAAACCGTGTAAAATGTTTTGAAATTCTGACTTTCAGAAATTTCACTAGGATTTTTTTATAATCTACATTGAAAAACGAGGACGAACCGATAACAAAATGTTTTATGTTTGTATGTTTTAAGTACCTATTTTTGCCATTCTCGACTTACTAACTTTCTGCCTTCCCCAAAATTTTTAATAAAACTAATTATTTTTACTCGATTGTATAGGACAAATTATTTATTGATTTTCTACAAACTTCTTTTTTTTTTTTTTTGTATTTATAAGCAAAGAAATAGTATTTTAAAATTTTCTTATATTTAAACACAAATAGTATAGCTTATATTCCTTGAGAAATGAAGTGATAGTTTTAATATGAAAAATAAGTAAACTGCTGCAATACTGACTAGTGCTGACATAATCAAGCAAAATCATCAGACAAAAGATCAGGTACGCTGAGGCATCAATACTGTCAACTTAGCCTTAATCGAGCTGAATCGAAAAATGTAGAGTGTAGAGAAGCATGCTTGAACGAGTGTGGACATACTTAGAAAAATGAATTAACGACAATAAATAAAAATCATTTTGTTTCTGTGGGAGGTCACTAGAAATCGCTAATTGTGGTTAACATACTGATCCTATCGAAAGGTATTCGTTTATACTACCGTCCATATTTTAATATTATTGTAAAAGTTAATTTTTGGATGCCAAAAGTAATCGTTAAAATACAATTGGAAGATTTGAAAAAAAAAACCTCAAATCTCTTAAATAATTAATACAGTAAAATACAAAACTATAAGAAAGCAGAATAAATAACATTTCACACCAATAGTAAAATAAGACGTATATGGGAGAACATGAGTGTAGAGATAGCTTTGAATTATGAACTGTCTCTTTTTAAGTCAGGTCTTAAAGATGTGCTGTATTTCTTGTGCAGTTATATAATTTTGTCTTTTTCTAACAATCATTTTAATAATTGTGTACTGTTTCACCAAACAAAGCATAACATTTTATGTTTAGAAGCACCTTACAGTTTCAGGTTATTGACTGGAAGTGAGAATGATCTCAAGACAGGAGTTACAAGAGTTGCCAAACTGAATTATCCTGTATAGGTTTAAGGACCTTTTAGAATTACCCAATTACTTCAGTTCTGAAACTTGAGACCTGACTTCAGAGAGAGGTTGCCTTTGGGCGACACTTCACCGGCTGTCTCTATACCAACTTCCAACCCTTTATGCCTATCTTACAAGTTAAAGTTCCATTACGTGTAATTTTTATGCTTTGAGTAGTTTAAATAAAAAATAAAAAGTGGAATGATGTTAAAATAAGTTGGATACAGATGAATCTATTAGATAAAATTTAAAGGATTTAAAGGATTTAAAAAACATACACGTACAACAAAACTTAAGCATGGACAAGTTATGGGCTAATTTCTAAAATAAATGTCCCAGGGAATAAAACGAAACGAAGATGGTAGAATTATGTTAAAGCTGGTGTTAAGGTACTGGGTTAATGTTGATACGGATATCAGCACCCAATTTTTTTATTTATTTATTTTATGGCCCCCTTTCTGGCCATTTCTGTCATACGGGGGATGGAGAATATTATCTTCAGGGTACCACCCTATTCTAATCAAGGTAAATTTTTATTTCGTGGGACTGCAACATAAACAAAAGTAGACTCCCAAGGATAGATTCGAACCGGCGACGCTGCAGTCCCGAGGTTGTTAAGAGTTGGCTGCCACAAAGGGCCCAATCAACATTAAAACTTCTCACATCGAGATATATTATTATGATTGGACCAATAATTTACAAAATCATGGTTTAGCAGAGCATAATGCTTCATTTAAATGAATCTTAATTGGGGAATGATGATCTGTATTGCAAATATAAATATTTTAATTATTTCATTTAACTAACCTTTTGTTTTTAAAATCTATAAATTAGTTTTTTTAAATCTATTTATTTATTTTTAACTTATTTATACATATAACTTATATATAATTTATTTATGATAATTGTGTCTTTGATTTATTTGTATTATTACAAATTATCAGGTAGAATAAAATAGTCAAATAAATGGATTTAGATTGTCGAATGGAATACTAATTTTAAATAGGGAAACAAATAGTTAAAATATATTGTATTTAGTGTATAGAGGTTTATTGATTCTAATAGGATAGAGTAGAAATAATATTGTTCTTATATCATGTAAATATATAAAGACTATAAATGTCCGATTATGGATTGATTGGTATACTGTTTTTTCATAGACAATAAAACATTTCTTTCTATATAGGACTGGATAGTTCATAGACAATAAAGCATTCTTTCTATATGGGACTGGATAGTTCATAGACAATAAAGCATTTCTTTCTATATGGGACTGGATAGTTCATAGACAATAAAGCATTTCTTTCTATATGGGACTGGATAGTTCATAGACAATAAAGCATTCTTTCTATATGGGACTGGATAGTTCATAGACAATAAAGCATTTCTTTCTATATGGGACTGGATAGTTCATAGACAATGCACTGAGCCCTATACTACAAGCTCCAAGGACCCGAGTTCGAATTATCAGCTGGATCTGGGGCAGGTAATTATTTTCCGTTTCACTATAGTCGTATCATTCTTGTGGTTTCCGATGATATCAGGAGTCCACCCAGCCTTATAATGTTGGTATCCTTAATTGGGTAAAAATATGACGGTCGAGCATGATTCTGACCCAACCACCTCCTTGCACAACCGTTGGTCTAATAATGGATTCCTTTCAAGTATTGTACACCTGATGCTCATGAGTAGTAGTGGTACAGATTTAAGTATTTTTGATGTATATATAAAAGTATAAATATATATGAAATAATTAAATATCAGTGACAATGACTGAGTAATCTCCTTTATAGTTTTGTTTCTAATCATATTAGTATACCGCTGTCTCCTATTTTTTTTTCTAGTAGCTATCCAGCCAATCTCAGCTGACGGTAAAGTCGATAGAGATGTGGAAGAGATAATAACAGAACTTGGGAGGACGAGCACCGGGGGCGTGGCATGGCCTTAGGCGTTAACGGTGGCATGAGCGGTGATAGAGGCCCTCGAACACAACTCCTGCGTATTCACGCACTCCGTTGTATGACTGAGATGAAAGGAATGATTTCTTTACTAGAAGACGGCGGTGTTATGCTCTACTTGTTCGAGGTAGTACTGGTCTCCCGCAACTGTATAAAGAACAGGTAAGGTGGTTTCAAAATATAAACTTGATGCACGAAACATATCTGAATGGAATACGTCAATCGTCAATAAAAAAACAGGACGGAATGTTTAAAATGGAATTTGAAAATGAACAATTTGAGAATAAAACAGAATTCATGAATACAATATTTTTGAAGTTTATCAAGATATGACCCTTAGCAAGATAAAGCATACTAAAAAATAAATCTGTACCGCTTCTATCAATGAAGGCCAGGGGTGCAGTACTTTAAAGGAAGTACAGGTACTAGATCAACGGTTGTGCAAGGAGATGATATGGTCAGAATCGCGTTCGACCGCCAGATTTTTACTAAATTAAGAGTACCCACATTATGAGGCTGGGTGGAATCCTCCCAAAAGACTCTCGACCCATAAGGGCTGACTCAACGGCTACAGTGAAAAAGATAATAATTATCTGCCACAGCCGGATTCGAACCTGGGTCCTTGGAGTTAGTAATCCATTGCCTTAGCAATGCGCAATCCACTCCCTATCCCTATAATATTTTAATAATCTAGTTTATTTTAGAGACGTATCTTTGCCCTGAGTCAAAATTACCCATATATAATTTTCCGAAAAATTCGATTCTCTGATGCAGAACAGATGTGTATTACCATTTTATGAATTTTTTCATAGATTAGATTGAGATTTTTCGAGCATCGAAGAATTCATAAGGATTAATAAGTTTTTATTTGTGTGTGCTTATTCCTTTTTCCTACTGTCTAAAATACATGATACCGTTGATAGCCGACGAATCCTTCACGTTTACACATGATTTCTTCACCTTATATACAACAAAATAATATTAGAGCCTAATAATTTTTTTTTTTTTTAGTTGAACATAGACTAAGATAAATCTTTGTAGAAAAACAAAGAAGCTGGTGATTCTGTTACGTTAAAGCGAAAATAAGACTACTACCAGTTTGCCATTGGCCTGTTTCATTTCATCCTGATATACGAGGGTCACTACCATTTTCAATGGGACCAGGCTGTATAAAAATAATTATTTAAAAAAAGTAGATTTCTCTATTTTTTTTACTTACCTCTGTTATAGCCTTGGGGCATACATAGTGGGTTGGCCAGGTAAACAAAATAACATTAAAAAATGGAAAAACAGTAAAAAAAGGGGGAAAAACAGTGAGTGTAAGTTAATATAAAAACATAGTAAAAAAATTGAAAAATAAAATAAAACAAGTGAAAATTTCATAATGAGTCAAAAGTAAATTCAGATAACCATCACCGCCTGACATGTAATCGTTCGGATCATTGGAGTAAAGATGGTTTCTTATGACTAATATTGAGCGAACTCTAGGGAAATTTTTTCATCAAGATGAAATTACCAATTCTTCCTCATGTTGTGTATTAATGTATTTATAAGTACAATCAAGCGAATACTACTTACTTCCTCCCTTTTCGGTATTATTTATTCATCATCCA
This sequence comes from Halyomorpha halys, assembly GCF_000696795.3. Lineage (NCBI taxonomy): Eukaryota > Metazoa > Arthropoda > Insecta > Hemiptera > Pentatomidae > Halyomorpha > Halyomorpha halys. Next base: position 184,824 of record NW_027106761.1, read on the forward strand.
GAGAGCAAAAGTAATAAGATTCTGGGAGGGTTGCTCGGAAGAACAAGAGGCAATACCCCTTTCACTCGGCACCTATGCATACGAAAGGAGAGGACGAAAAGGGCGGACAAAAAAACACGAAAAACAAAAAAAAGAGACGAAGAAAGCGACTCCTATCTAGTGTTGACAGGCAGCTGGGGCCGCTTCTCATGTGTCGGCCCATTAAAGTCTATTTCCCTCTTTTTTCCTAACGACTCTCAATAAATTACCAACATCAATTACGGTACTAACAGTGTCTGATGTCTGTCTGACAGGGTGCATCCATTCGACCTTTCTTCTGGGTGCAACGCAGTTAGGTATGACCGAATGTTTTTAAAAAAATATTTCATGGAGAATGAATCTATCTCAACAAAATTTACTGGTAATACTATTACTGTAATGTAAAGTTTAATTTCAAGGAGATGATCCTCAGCGATACGATCAGATACATTTATTTAGCTCTGTTACAGCCAAGAGATATACCAAGGGGGTTCACCAAGTAAACAAAATAATAAAAAAAATATAAGTACAAGATAAGAAAAACAAAAAAAAAAAAAATAAATAAGAATAGAATAGGAATAACGCAGAATAGAAAAATCTTAGTAAACAAAAGAACTTAAATTGTTTCCGGTAACTTAAGATTAACCGAAAGTCCGAAACAGATTGGGGAGGAGCTTCCATAAGAAAAGGATTACCAGCGCCCAAAATGGCCAACAGCAAAATATTACCTCCTCCAGCGCTCTTGGTGGGAAGCAACCTGGGCTTCAGAGAGCGACCTTGTTTTTTGCCAACTAAGTTCTCTTTTTCTTTACTGTTAACATCTTTAGTGCAAATGAAAGAGTAGAGAGACTCTGGAGAACTCCCCCCCCCCCTACGGGGCAGAGCAGAGGGAGAAATCAAGAAGTGAGGGAATTATAGAGAAATCAAAGAGTGAGGGAGGAATGGCCGAAGAATGGAATAGTAAGTCAACATATCAGTAATTACCATCCATCATCAACAACCACATCATTAAATCTACAGTTTTCCACAGCCCAGTTATTCCAAATTCATTAACACATCTAACAACAAATGTTTATTTTCGCCATCCCCTACTACCTGTAACTTAGAAAATAGATTTTCCTTTCAGTTAACCATCTTTTATTTTCATTATATACAGTCCACTACATCTCGCCAGCTAATTAAAAGTGAATGTGCGTCTGGCCTTTAGTTGAAGGCGTACTTCATACGGAAATATTACATATACAAACTAACTACCAAAAAAAAAAAAAGACAACTCGGAGTAAAGAAAGATAATAAAATAATACTACTATAATAATTAAAAAATATAGCAAACTAAGAATACAATCTAAACATTTCTTTATATAGAAATTAAGTAGCGTGAAACTCATAAATTGCTGATAATTAGGACATTTGAAAAAAAATTTACAAAACAACTAAAAATTTTTTGATGAATTGAAAGTAAATTAAAATATTTTGAAAAATACTGAATTATTAAATTAGCGGTTAATTCCTAAACTGAAATACCCCTTCAACACCACTAAAGATCACTACTTGAATAATTTAAGCTATGGAAATAAAACTAAATCAGAAGTAATTCCAGTATGCAACCTTTGTGCATGCTGGGTTGGACACGGTTTCTTCATTCTGGGTATTTACGCAGAAATTTAATGATAGCGAACCATTACTGTTACGATAATCTCCTCTAAAATACTTGTACCTTCATTTATTTGATGTTTGCATTCTAATAGTTTTCTTTTTTCTCTCTTTATCACAGGCTAATTATATTTGATATCTATATGATAAAAATTCCTCGTACTGATTAGCGAAAAAATATAAAAACAATCAATCAACCACCTTTAGGGGGAGATATAATACTTGTTCAAACTGCCCCACAAAATCATTTGGATTGACCATCTCTGGTTTAGATAATCAGCCTTGAAACCAAAAAAATAAATTAATTTATTATTCAAAACTTACATTTGAAAAATCTAAGCTGTGGTTGTGAGTGCGAAGTAGTCGCTCTCATACTATTCACTAGAGTTAATTAAATCAGCACGGATCGTTTTTGTTTTATTTTTTTAAAATTTATTTATTGACATTTAAAACTGTGATAAACTGCAACAAGTAAATTTTAAGTTCATAATGGTATGACAAAGGCATGTAGAGGAACAACCCATTGGTAGCAATTAAGTTTTATTTATTTATTGTTTGTATGTCGTATGGTAGGTCATTGACCGACTTTATTCTAATCTAATAGTAATTGCTTTGCATTTGAACGACATTTTTTTTTAATTTATCACTTAATCAAAGTTTGACATTTTTCAAATTTATTGTCTTTTAATATTATTATGATTGGGACTTTTATAAACAAAGGTTCTAAATTAAAAATTTTTAGTTCCTGATAAAGTGATTTAAACGATTCTATTTCACTCCGCTAATTTCCAAGGGCAGATTAGAGTATGAGTGTTCTTACTTCTGCCTGAGCAGCCTTCGAGAATTAATGGAGAAAATCTGAATCTTGTTTGGGAATAAAAAAAACGATAATTTTAATCCTGCTTTGTCACAGGATAAATATAGTAGGAGTAGTGAAGTGCAGTAGCAAACCCTCTGACCGCTATAAATTCCAAAAGAGCCCAATAAACGAGAGCAATATTATCCCAGATGGGATTCTATTACATCTCCCGTTCCCACTATGAATATTCCAAGAAGCCTCTATTACAGCTGTCTCTCGGCCCAATAACATCTATTACCATCTTATAACAGTTACTATAATACCATTCGGGGTTTGTGATATTAATTAGTCCATTATAGGGCGCGGTCTAGAACTAAAACAACAAAAACTGACCTGAGCCAGGGAACAGAAAGCTCGTGTCAGCGGGAGTCGGCGTGGGCTTCTTGAATATTTATAAAACCTCATTAACAAAAAGGTTAATAACGTAACTAGCTACTAAATCCTCTGCTATAAATAACAATATAAAAACTGGTCTAAGCACAACGGTTACAGAATAAATTGTAACGAACTTTGTATTCAACATGAAATAAAATACATCAGTAAGCATTGTATTAATGGAAATAGATTTTTTATCTTCTCATCCTGCCTTCACCCGACTGCATCATATACATTAAAAGAAACAACTAAAAACCCTATTAAAAGTTTTGATGGGAGGTTGGCCATTGACTACAATGATTCTATATTAACAATGATCCTTCTATCACAAAATAATAAAAAAAATACAATCATTCCAAATCGAAGAATCGCAGTGGATGCACCTTAGTTTATAAAAGGAAAGTAAAACTCTGGCGAAAGGACAACCATTTAGAGAAAATTAGGGAATTTACACGCTTATAAAAACCAACACCTAGGTCTTATGAAACATTACCTGGCTTTAGTCAAATGCAGTTATTGGTTTAATCGAAACGACAGAGAAGAACGAATTCTGAGACATTAGATTTTCCACTAAATGCAATATAACAAAAAGTGAACTGAAAAGTTATCAGCTTTTAAAATAAAAATTTGAAGTTATATAATGCAAAGGAATATGAAGATTCTTGTTTATTAAAAAATTAAAATTATGGAAAGAAAAAATTAAATGAATAAATAAAAAATAAAATTGAGAGACAGAAAATATACATTTTATTTTCCACTTCTTTTATCACTTTATTTTATTAATTGCATTCTGTACAATTATTTACTTTACGTCATTCTGTTTATATTTTATTTTGGTAGTCATAGGTTCCTATATTGTTCTTTGTTCTTATTCTGATGATGGCTAGAAACTCTGGCCGAAACATTGCCACTATTAAATAAGTTATTTCAACTTATTTGTGTTATATTCTGACCGCAGCACCCAACCATCTTCTCCTCATGTATATTAATCACGGTCAACTCATCTGCTCATCGAGTCTTATAAAATATAACATCTGAATCACATTATACGAGAATGAATGACAACAACCAGTAAAGTAAATGTAGTAAAGATAGTAAGTCATCAATGTTAATATCATTGCAAATGATTTTATTTGTAACATAATAGTGGATGTTGAGATGCCTAAACATTTTTATAAAAATATTGATTCATTTTTCATGAGATGAGTTTAATTCGATAGGACATAGTCCTATTGTCTACAGAACTCAGCTATTCTCGATCCGAATTTCATACAAATAACAGCTTCGTTCATCAAATGGCTTATATTTAGATTTTTGAAGGCAGGATGCAATCAACTGTAATTGCCTGGTTTGTTTACCTTGTATCGCACACCGGAGATCTGTTAAAATAACAAGAACGAGCAGTGTAGAGCTGATGTTTATTTACGGAGTGGACGGGGTTTGAACAAGGGACAGTACCGCACAGCTAGTAGGGCATATCATTTCATTATTGGGTTAATTGTGAAATGCAAATGAACCAAAGGTTCATTATAGGTTCGCTATATCGATATAACAAATAGGTAATAAAAAATCTATTCATTTTTATTTTTAAGAGAACCTATTTTATACTTTTTTATGGTGTGTACTAAACGGAATAAGATATCTGAATTATAATATTACAAGCTGTAAAAGGCAAAGTTATTGAATTTTGAGTCAAACGTGTTGAAAAAACATACTAAAATTAGTAGTAGTAGAACATCAATTTATCTTTGAGATTACTATTTATTTAAGGTTATACAATTTCGGGCACTGGTATTATATGAATCAAATAGTTTAATCAATTGCTGTTGATGATGAATTGAAAGTGAGTAAAATATTTGAGAATTGTTTAAATAAACTTTTTAATCGTACCTCATGGGAGTACGCACGATTTCATAATAATAGAAAAAATTAAAAACGCACAATATATTGTTCGACTTAACATAGAATCAACCTTTACTTTAATAGTTTAATATAATTCATAGTTAAATCGTAAGTTGACTTAATTCCGTTTACTGCACAACATGAATAATACTAAAATAATTTTTTTTAAAATATTTTTTCATCGGATTTATTTTATAATTTTTAGTTTTCAAAATATAGGAAAGCTTTAGTAAAACATAGCTTGCTTTTTGCACCCTGATAATTTCTACAGTTGACTAACCTTCCATCTAAGTTGGATACTAGATCTATCTAGTATTAAGAAACCTGTGTGCCAACATCGCATTTATTCCAAGCTTATTTCTCATTAGACTATCCTATCACCAAATTATAGCATTGTCGTCTGGCATTTGTGGTTGGACGAGAGCTAAAAGCATAAACTGATAGCCATGAAACTAAACAAAAGCGTTAAAAAAATAATAATAGCAATATCATAAAACAGGAAATGCTAATTAAAAATTAAAGACAACAGAAAAAAAGAAGAAATATTTTTGTTAACCTTGTCTTTATGATTTTTTTTTAATAATTTATTTATTGTTATTTACAACTGTATACACATATATACAACAAG
>NW_027106761.1:195144-247635 GCF_000696795.3 Halyomorpha halys
GAGAGAGGGGGGAGAGAGAGAGAGAGAGAGAGAGAGAGAGAGAGAGAGAGAGAGAGAGAGAGAATGTACACGATGTATCCCATGAGAGGTTGAAAAGGCCAATAATAAGTAAGGATATCCATAAAGAAGAAGATGGATTGGTGGATAGACCAGACGAATAGTTGGGAGGGGACTTGTTGGAGTCTAATAAAATACCTTTTGAGAAGGAGAGAAGTATTCTAGGAGTGACAGCATGGGTTTTTTCATTTCATGGGAATTGACACTAAAATAAGCTTTACATACAATTGTCAGACCAGTTACGGCATTTTCCGGTGAGTTAAATATAGGTCAGTTCATTGTCTCTTCACTGGTGATGGAATTAGATACATTTGAGCCTCCTTGATATTTTGATAAAGCAAACAAAAGAGCTTGGCTTCCGGCGTCTAACTTGACCAGTAAGGAGTCGAAATATCGACCAGATGTGCTATTTAGGATAGCATGACAGATATAATTATATAGTTTGGAGAATAGTTTATAATAATGTCGATTAACTCGCTCATTTGTTTGATTCTAGTTTTAACTCATTTTGGAGCTTACCAAATATCTCCATTATTATAAAGGAACCAAAATTAACCTAATCTAAAAAAAAGGTACTAATACATTAACCTACTGCAGGTCCAATAAAGCAGAAATTGATTCAAGTGGACGGGAAATACTGCGCCGCTGGTGGGCACAAATCACTGGGAAATCTGCTTCGGAAGAACGTCAATCAGTAGAGTCATTGCAAAGACGACAGCCATTTGCCAGAGGGACGGTAACAAAGAGGAATCGGAGCAAGTGGCAAGGAGAGGAACCATTAATAATCGGGAGCAGAAGGAGGAAATGCCTCCATGATTTATTCCCAGTTTAGCGGAGAGAGAACTCTGAAGAAACTGCAGAGGCTTTTCTCACCTCAGGCCGCACCGGCTGACAGATTTTCCTGCATTGTCCCAATCGTCCCTCCTTACCTCTCCCGATATTAGAAGTCATTTATTTTTCCTCTCTCTTCCCTATTTTCCCCTCCGATTCTTCTTCATAATTCATTTTAGTTTAATTTTTTTTATCCCTTCGGATATAAGGGCTTATTATCTTCCACAAAAAGTGAGACTTCGGTAAAAGTTAAAAATAGGAAAATGAAAATTTTGAGAAAACTGGAAAGTTAATACACAGTTAGGATATTGATAGAATTTTCTCTGTTGGAAATTATATGCATAATTGGAAACAAAAACTCTTTCTCAGTTCAAACATGTCGCGTCGTTCACTAATACAACATGTTTATGTTATTCTTTTTATTTTTTAACAAGCCTATTTGATTTAGTCAATTAAAATTTTTTTATAGAAATAACTACTTTAATTCCAAAATCCAAACCTACTTGTTCTTAAGCTTTCATCACAAACTATTCCTCATAACCCTCCGAGATGCCTCTTAAGGATAATATAACAGGCATTGAAAATGGGCTTTAACTTCTTAGAGTAAAATATAGAAATTTAAAAAAAGAATAATAAAACATCTCTAATGATAATAAATTTTTAAAAAAAGTGACAATAAAAAATATATAATGATCATATCAGTGCAATGTTCAAATGAATTATAATTTGTATTGAATATTACAAACATAAATAAAAAAACTGGAAACAATATAAAACCATCTAATAACATATCATAAATCAGAAAGTAACTAACTTCTAATAAAATAAATTGAAAAGAAAAAAAAAATCAAAGAAATACCAAATGAAAATAAGAAACATCAAACGTAAATAAAAAAGAATCATGAAAAATCATGAATCATAAAATATTTGATAATATTAATATAATAAAAATAAAAAATGAAATGAGAGATAGGTAGTAAGGATCAAATAATGATTTAAATACATATTTACAGATAATGTTAAATATAAAAGTAAAAGTATAATCATCCATCTGTATATTTATTCAAAAATTATAATTGAGAGACGTCATTTTAAATATTGGATATAAATTGTATCCTTATAAATAATATTTAATAAAAAACAAAATAAATAAATCAGCTAAATGAAATATAATAAAAAAAAGTAAGTAAATACTTTTGCACTACTAAATGGCCCATCACAACAATCAGAAAGATTACAAAGTAATAATTTATACCAAGGACACTTTAGTTTATTTTTATTTCTTAATTGGGATAATAATATATGGAAGCTTGGATATATTGAACATAAAAACAACAAGACCAAGATATAGCACAACATATTCCCCTGGTACGAGTAATGCCACTAATTATTGACTACTGGAGTAGACAGGCAGTGAACGATTAGTAGAGAGCGGTGAACGCCTCCTGGGAACCCACACCGTTAGCACCTTACAATGACACGTCACCCACAACTTGCCACCTACAGGAGCACCCACGAACGGAGTCTGTGGGTCACCAGGTGGCCAAGGAGATCGCAATATTTGTCATCTCAGCTACTTTTAATCAAATTTCTAAGCATTAATTGAACAACATTAGATCAATACTAAAATAGTATAAAGGAATAGGCATTATAGGAATGTGGTAAGGATAAACCTGCGTATGTGAGATAAGCTGAAGAAATCAATGCATCAAGAAGACTAAAAACTAAACGGATAGATAAACCAAGCAAAGATAAATATGATTTACAGTAATCATAAAAAGTTCAAAATATACAACGGCCAAAAATCAAGTGTGATTAACTCTCAAGGGTTTTCAAGGGCATCAAATAAACAAAAATGACCATTAAGGGAAAGTTTAGAATTTTTATTTTTAGGTTGGTATAAAAATTCGTATATAAGGGTTTTTGATGTTTGAATAACTAATATTAACTTTGTTCCTCCCAAGAATACAAAAATTTAACATATACCAAAGCCGAAAACATATAACTGGAATCGGAAAAGATTGGGAACATTTCAGCTGTCTTCGATTTTACATCCACTAAACTGTTGCCTATATTTCTCCATTTTCTCGTTTAGTTATTTATCAAATTATTTCATAGGCCATATTTATAAAATTTTGATTAACGTTAATTATGAAAAATCATTAATTATTTCTAATACATAGAATTAAATATGCTATATAGGAGATTTAAAAACAAAATAATCGTCATTAAAACTCTGTTAACTACTTTAATGAAGATGAGATCACTTTATTGATCATAGATATACCGAGTTTAATCCTAATCGTTATTGACGACGAGAAAATCGTTAAAATGTGTAAAATCTATTATATAAAGTGGCACTTTAAGTAAGTCGATTTTACCGAAAAATTTACCATTACATCCCCGTGATACATCGGCCTAAACTGCACAATTTCAGCTTATACGACTATTCGTTTTTGAGCAAGATTTTTCTCACAAACTATTTTTGGAAACTTAGTTATTTAGACTCTGGGAACGTCAAAACATTTCCATAGAAAACTATAATTCGAAATTTAGAATAATCAATGTACTCATCCTTACTGTAAAAGTAAAAATATAAAATCTCATTTTTTTTATTTTATCATTTTTTTTTTTTAGTATGAAAGGAATTATCACTTTGTTACAACTTGTATAATTAGTAAGAACAATACATTCATATAGACTAAAACTAAACAAGTATGTAACCAAAGAACCGTCCTATACTTGCGTCTGCCAGTTTGATGATAGTTTTAACAAGTATTGGAACTCATCTTTATCAAGATAATTAAGGAGATGATGGGGATACGGTCTAAAAAGCTATCATACCGCTAGTATTCGTTATGAAGTTTCGTGCAAAGTAGCAGAGCTCCATCAGGGCTAAGTCAAACAAGATACGATAATAATATTTATTATATGTGAGAACGAAATTTTTATTTATTTTTTTTTAATCTTGTTTATTTATTTCATTTTCAGTCACTTCTAATCAACTGTATCCCTCATTCCTTATTTTTAAAGTTTCTATCATTGTATTTTTTCTTTAGTTTTACACTAACTTACTATTACGTTCTTTATAACAAACAACGTTCTATAACATTTCATTTTATATTATACAATTAAGGAGCGGTAACGGACATGTTTGATTTGGAGGATTCCAAAAATAATTTGATCCCCAAGAAACAAAAATAGAAGAGATCGGGGATGTTCTACTTTGTGAAGTGAACCTAACTGACTCAGAGGAACTACGTTGAAAAAAAAGATGAAAGAAGTCATTCGCCTGAGAGAGGAAAGGCTGAATTCAATGGTCACAGGTACTAACGAGCAGAATAAAACAAAAACAAATCTCATTGCAGAACATTACGAGAAGCAGTGTCTGCAACTTGATGAAGACGGGATTATGAAATGAAGAACTTATTAACAAATAAGAACTATCAGATAAAAAGGAATTAAGATGACTTTCTTAAACAGTAAAATTGTCTTAATGATTAATTTTAAACATCTTTTTACCTTTCTTAAAGATCCCAGGAAAACTGACAAACTGCTGAGTATAATTCCAAGTTCAAAGGAGATGCTTTTCAATGGATTCTGATGGCTTAATAGAAATTCTCACTGAGATTTTAGTAACTTCATAATATTCCATAAAGTAGCATCATTAAAATGAAATTGAAACTTTATATGAAGCATTATAGGAATAATTATAAAAATACTAAATATCGTGTTATCAATAGAATAAAAAAAATTAAAGAGTAATATCTTATAAGTTTTACAATCAAGAAAAAATTTAAATCTATAAAATTAGAAAACACGATTCATAGTGCATTGCATTCACTCTCTTATATACTTTATTTTTTATTAAATAAAAGTAAAAATTATATTAATAAAAATGATTGAGGAAAATCCGTTGGACCACATTGCAGCCACAATTTTTTTTATAGAAAACTATATAACAATAAACATTTTAATTACAATTTTACATATTATACATAAATTTAACATACTTGTAACGTTTCATTCCTAATTCATTGGTCATTTTCGAACATATTCACCCCTCACTTTAGTCATATTATTAAAATAGTTTCATGAATACAACTCATTCAGTCCTTGTAATTATTTTAATTTTTTTTTCGTTTTCTTCTCTTATTGTTGGATGTTATTTAGTAGATTATTATTATTATTTTTTTGTGCTTTTATGTTCAAAATATATAAATTGATATTATACACAAATTTCTATTTTAATACTATATCAGTGTTAAAGGTATATATTTTTTCTTTTAGATATAAAACCCCCAAAAACAATGACCTGGTAAAAAATGGAAGAAATAACTGAGAATAAAAAAGAAAACTAAATGTTATTTTGAAAATAATTAAAAGTACTTTTATAAGCAGTATACATGAGACTATAATTTAAAAATATTTTTGGGGGTAAGGACAAGATTTGAAAATTGCCGATACGTTAGAAACAGGTTAAAAATATCTACATAAGGTAAAACCGTCATATAGTTTTATAATTTAAAAAAATGTGGCCCATTATCTTTAATCATTTGAATTAATATTGATTAATTAAAAGTGAATATCACTAGAAAAACAAATAACCAAAATAAATTGATACACTAGAAAAAACTTAAATTACAATCTATAAATCTTAAAAAGAGAGAGAAGGGGAGGGAGGGAGGGAGAGAGAGAGAGAGAGAGAGAGAGAGAGAGAGAGAGAGAGAGAGAGAGAGAGAGAGAGGGAGGGGGGATACATCATATACTCATGTATATGGCATAATGGCAATTTTTTTTTTTATAATGTATATGTATAGTACGGGAGGGAGGTAAGGCGCGATGCTACTATCTCCAAGGTCTCGAGTTCGAAACAGGCTAGAAAGACAACTTTTTTGCATTACACTGTAGCTGTGAATCAACTCTTCTGGGTTCTGGATCCCGCTTGGGGTCCACCCAGCTTTATAAATTGGGTAAAAATCTGGCGGTCCAACGTCATTCTGAACAAATTGCCTCCTTGCACAACCGTTGGTCTAGTAACAGTACTTCCTTAAAAATTACTGAACCTCTGATGCTTCATGGGTTGTAGTGGTACAGATTTTAATTTTAATTAATAGGTTTAGTACAGTAAATTTACAATATATATAATAATAATAATAATCCATGATTTTTTTTTGTTCTTTCTATATTATCATTTCATTTCACGATTGCAATACGACCTCAGGAACAGATAGGAAAGTTAAACAGCAGGTGGCTAGCTAAAAGCCGACATTGAAAGCTTAAGGAACTAAGATCACGATGCACCGAGTCAGCAAATATATTCCCTTCTATTGCTGCCTTCTTATCTAACTGACAGGTCATGATTTGATTAAACAGCACTGCACACCGAGCAATCAGCGATCTGTCCCCTGCGTAGCCTCTCATCAATCGATACTAAGTACATTTTAATTACAATCGATTAATCAAAACCCCGAATGAATGAATAGGTTCGAGTGGCAATCCGCTTTGATAACGGGTTCCGAAGAGCACTTTGTTGGGTTTGCACATTACACTGCCCGATTTAACATTTGAGTAAAGGTTAATTTGTGTTACTAATTATCTTTAATTACGTTATTGCACTTTAGTTACTTCATTTGATAAATATGATTGATAATATATTACCGTATTGATAATACGGCTCACGGCGGTCCAAGAAACAAAAATTTTTTTTTTTATTTCTTCAAAACAAAATGTGGATTTAATTGTTTAAATGCATTAATAATAATATTTCCTGGAGATATTTCGTTAGGTCCCTCTTTCAGTTTGAATCATAAGTTTAAAAGCGGTTCAGTACGAAATAATGTAGACAGATTTTTGAGTTTAGAGGTGCGGAATTAAAACAAAAATAAATTTTCTTTTTCGTTAGATGTAAATTAACATAATGTCTCCTTTATATACATGATGTATATTAATATATTTATATCAATAAGATATTAGTACAAATCATGCACAGTTATTTATGTTTTTATGTGATCTGAAACTTAATAACTCGTCTGAAAACTGTATTAATTATCTTATATAAAATATCTCACAGTTTTAAGTCGCTTCTGTTTTTCATTATTCACTATCAACTCAAAGAGTAGTAGAGGAGTTGGCACTGTTGACAGTAGACCCATCAATATTTGGAAATTATTGTTGCGAAACAGTCATTTTATTTTAAGTTTATATAGATAAAACTGTACTCGTTTATATCACTAAAACTGGGCGACAGGGGCTTATAAAAATGATATAACGAACCCCTATTCTCCTAAAAAAAAGTATATTATTTTCGGAAGAAACGCACCGAAAGATTACTTTTTAGAATTCTTAATTTTAAAATATAATAGTAAAAAATAATAAAAAGCCGGGAAATTACTTCGGTAAAATATTTCTTTGAAACCTACAACTCACTAGAATTCACTCCGAAGTTGGACGAACATTCCTCCACTAGAACTGTTCACTATTCCCCTAATTCCTGAAATAGTTTACATCTGTAGGGGCCTACGGTCGATCGGACCTCACAAATTCGTTTGATTCCTCCTCCACTTCTTGGAAAAGTCACAAATCCCTCCTCATTCTCTCGCCTCCTCCCTCCTCATTCTTCACAGTCTGTTATGCTCCCTCCCGAGCACTCAACCTAATTTATCGCTCTTTTAACACTCTTTTCCTTTCTTCCTCGGCACAACGTGTCGGCTATTTTCGTGTCGGTGAAGCCATAAATTATTAGAACTTACTGCAGCTCCACATTTTCCTGCCGAGTACAACTTATCATCAGTTAAACACTAGGTTTAGTTAGGGTACATGCGCGGGTACATATAGAAACTCTGATACACATGAATTTACTCCTTTAGTTACATTAAATTAAACTTCTAAAGTAAAAAAAAAAAAAAGAAATAAAATCATTCTTAAATTTTTAAAAAATGTACAAATACTTGCATTGAATACGGACTAAATAAGTAATTCCTTATTAATTAATCATTGGTTTTTCTACTTTATTGTTTATGTTTATGTTTATCTCTTATATTGTATATTACTTATTCTTGTCATGAAAACAATATTTTTAAAAATTAAAACACATCTCATATCTCTGCATCTTTTTTTCTTTTTTTTTTAGAAAAAAATTTGTAAAGCATTATATATTTCAGAAATATTAATTACACAGTAAATTTTAAGTCGTACTAAAAAAATCTAAACTAGTAAAATTAATAAGCAGCAAATCTGAAATTCTAATTAATAAAAAATGTGATTAACGAGATGACTGTTTGTCTATTTTTTTAAATACCTAAACAAATAAAAAAAAAAAGTTTTAAAATCATGTTACTTTAAAAATAAAAAAATAGAAAATTATTAATAAAATTGACATAAGTGAAAGATAAAATGTATTAAGCACTGTTATATAGTGCTGTGTTGAGTGAATGCTAAATAAATAATAGGAATATTTTAGATGTCTACTCGAAAATGGTCTGAGAGCCGAAACGTTGGTAAATTAAACGAAGTAGAGTGGATCAAAACATATTTGGGTTTTAAGTGAAGTAATCCACTTTTAAACACAAACCTAATATGTAATATATTATTAAACTAATAATTTATTTTTAATCCTGAATAAGACAATATATTTATAATTCTTACAGATTTGAAATCATCGATACTTACAACAGTGAAGTTCACTATTTTGCAATAAATTTTATTTATCTTTGTTTTAAACAATTTTATATTAATCCTAGAATATGGAAATAAACTTATAACAAGATATCACGCACATAACAATACTAAATAAAGACCCTCAACTAATAAACTTCGTTATCCAAACCTAAGTCTATTCTGAGAGTGTTTCCTTATCAGTTCAGAATTCATTACCTTTTAAATGATCAAGTTTCTCTCCAGTTAATCGATTTCAATTTCCGCGAAGTTATAATTATGATCGATCAATAATGATACCCTACTTACGGAAATTAGTAATTTTATCACTCACCATTGAGAAAGTAACGAACAATGAAGGATCACTTACCTGAAAAAAAGAAGAAAACTTTATCAAAAATATTATATTGATAAATATTGGAATCTGACATAATCTTGAACAATAAATAATTGTGATGAAACTGAGTATAGTCATACCTAAATCATAAAATATATGAATACATATAAAATAAGAATAAATAATTATAAGAAATGAAAAAAAAAATGGTGAAATAAAAATTTCCAACTAGATATAATAATAAAATAAAAACACTAATAACATCCATAGAAGAACTAGATAAGGGTGAATCAGAGGATTTGAGGTATTGGAAAAGGCTTATATATAATTTAGAAAATGAGCTTGACTTAAGGGCAAGTACATGAGCCATGTTCTGCTGGAAACATAATTTGGAGCGTTGACACATTTGATGTTAGAAGGTTTACTGTACATCCAGATAGTCTGTGCACAGCCTTATAAATAAGAAGTTTGTTGTCAATTTACACAAATTTACTGTTGCTAATTTACTTTTTACTTTTTGTTATATTTATTTAGAGTTAAATTAAATTAAATTTAGGAATGCATACTTAACTATTAATATTACGTTTATCTGAACGAGACTTATAATAAGTTGGTTATTATAAGTCTCGTTTAGTTAAACAAATGATTTTATCCACTTTTTCGAAAATACTCCAGTAACCACCGAGAATGCTTATTTGTAATTGAACTTTATCAGTGGATTTAATATGAAGTATGTATTTAATATGGTCGATGGATTTACAGATGAAGGAAACGATGGGGAGAATGTCCATTATGTAAATTAGGAATGTGCACAAAGCAAACCACGCCTCTAGAGCTATTAAACACTATAATGTGCATGACTATTAGTACATGTATAGCCGCTAGCACATAATGCTTCTGATATGAGCTCCCAGACACCTGGTATTATCCAGTCATCGTCGTTAATAGCGCAATATAAACTCAGTAAACGTTGCTATTTGCACTATCTCTCATAGCAATTATACCTGCTGCGGTAGGTAGCGATTTGGCCAGGCTTCGGAACAATGTGAACTAGTCTGGCTGCATATACACCAACGTTAGGATTACTTAATATGGAAATACACCTGCTGATACAATAATGCAACATTACGACCGATATCGTAATGGAACAACAAAAGGATATCAATAACTCAATGAGTAGTTATACATTTTATGACATAAAGATATAAGATGGGTTTCCATGGCTAGGTGCACAGAAAAGTTTAAAATAAACTTGGTTAAATTCCAATCTTTACTAATATTCATTGGAGTTAGATGATGTTAGTTTTGTTTTGTAGATTTTGTTTGATGTAAAGCAAAAGGATAAACACTTAGTGTCATATAAACAGTTGATGTGCTGCTTGTAAACTATTTCCATGTCTTATTTGGATTACTACCAATGAGTACTCCACAAGTCTGTATGCTATCGTAATAGACCTAAATTTACATTAACTAGATGTATTTAAATGTTGTTAATTTCAACAAATAAATAGAAAATATAATAATTATTTTATATTATAAACAAATAATTCGCATTTTATTTTACAATAATTTATTTAAAAATAAGAACTCATCTTCCACTGGTTTTTAATCCCAGTAACGTGGTTGAGGGAAAAGCACCGGGATCTTTCGAAGTCCCACTCTTTCCTCCACAAGTCGAGGAAGAGCTTGGTTCCAAGTTCCTCAGGCTGAATGTAATAGAAAGCATTGTGTTTAAGATAATATTTTCTATATTATTATTTTTTACTTCTCTTCTATTTCTAATTTTGTTGACATTTAATTTATACACTTGTAAATATGGTCTGAATGACCTCTATCATCAATATTACCATTGTCTAAAACTATGAAAAAATGTAATATTACAAAATGAAAATATATATAACTCTCTAGAAAAAAAAATAATAAGAAACCTTTGAAATATCAATTTCCAGATAATTATTGTAGAAATATATTGCTTTATTTTAACGAATGAATAACTATTTCAAGAAAGGAATACAGGTAGCTTTTTGATTTAAATTATTTCATCAAATAATCATCATTTTGGTAACAACAATTCAGTGAAAAAACTTTTTTATTTATTTGATAAATAAGTAATTTCAACATTGCTCTGGTCTAGTTTAAAGACAAAGATGAAGACTCCTTGAAAATGTGACATCATGTAATAATGCGACTTAAAAATAAATAGTTAATATGTTATGAAAAAATGATCATTAAGAACTATGTTTTTTCGCCTAGATATGCTGTATTACGTGAAGACTGATAAAAAAATTAATACATACAGAATGCGAATTTCAGTGCAAATTTTCAACTGATTTGATCAGGTTTCATATTCAAAATATTATAGATCTTAATTTTAATTAAGAGAATTAAAATTGGTTTTAAAAAGAATAAACCTATTTCATAGAAGTTTGTAGTGACAAGGCATATAAAACATGCTGATTACTTAAGAAACTGAAGGATGCTGTTTTTGTTTTTTAATTTATAGCTTTATTTATATTTTTACAACTTGAAAATGAAATGTAAAAGCAAATAAAACGTCTAGAAAATATAGGAAATCCAAATAAAAAACGACACAATTTAAATTTAAATTGTAGTAATATGAGTCACTGTATACATAATCCGTCAGATACCAGATCACGTTGCATTGGTTGATTTTATTTATTACTACAGTTAAACCCCGTTACCTCATTAATTGTTGACATTTGTAGTTAGCTCGTTGGGCTGGATTACTTGATTGTAATTTAGTGTTGTAAGCCTTATGAGGAATAGACCCCATATATTATTCAAAACATATGCGCAGATGTTATCAAGACGGTCTTGAAAAATCCAACCAACGGTTTTACAGATCTTGGCGTTCGGTAAGGTAACGGTACAGTGCCTCCTATATACCGGAGCATTGAGAGACTTTGATGTAGGTGGCAGTGGATAATAAACCAGCTGCCTTATCAAAAGAAGGGTCAAAACATTGGCAGTCCTCAGGGAACCCTGCTGTGTCCTCCTTTTTTTTATTTATCGCCTGGCCCGATCCCAACCGGGTAAACTCCCAGTTATTTTACGACATAAAAAAAGGGTTAGCAGAAAAGAAAAATCTGTGAGAGGCATTCACTTAGGACTCCCCTCCATTCCCCTTTTGTATTTTAGGGACTGTAGGAAACGTTACCATTTATAAGTCGAGTGAAAGGAATTAAATCCTATGTTTAGCGCTACACTAGTTTAATAGGTCACTAGATATTAAAATCATAAAATAAAAAAAACTGGTAGAACTAAATACAAAATTCCATTCAAAATATATTGTAGATTATCGGAATCTAATAAAAAGAAAACAGATGTATTTGTGTTATGCATACAAACAAACTAAAACCAAATTACAAATGAATTTAGGTCAAACTATAATACCAAAAAAAAATCTAAAGACCAAAACATCAAATTTGGGGACGTAAGTAGATAAATAAGTAGTGTTTAAGTGGTGGGATGCGCGCACCGTACAAGATATTTATCATTTTCCAAACACCAACACCCCACCAAATGAGGGGGCGGGGATTTATTTACTAGTTGGCAAGAAGAGTATCAATAACAAAACAATGCAATATTTATTCGTATTCATAAAATATACTTTAAAAGAAAATCAGATACTATGCTAACTTTGTAGTACACGAGTGGAGATAGTGAAATGAACATTAAAAATTATTAAAAAATTATAATAGCAGGAGTTGAAGGGTTGAGGAATTGCAGCAGCACCTTTCCTAGAACGGACTACGGATGTAAATATTGAAAAAATATATACCTAAGTATTAGGGTCGAGTCATAAGTAACTCCAATTTGTTTTTTTGTTGTTTTTTTTAAATCACACACTTATTTTGCTTCCATTAAATGACAAAATTATATAAATTTATTATGTACTCACCACCTATAACTTTCCCCCATCTCCCTGGCAGTTTATCGACTCCTTTCTTCTACAGTGATGGTTTGGACTGGAAGAAGATTTCCTCTTACCTGCCTCACTTGCTATTCAGAATTGAAGGTATTTCCATACAAAAACCCTCCATTTCAGAGGTGAAAAAACAGTTTAGTGTAACGTGTATCACACAAGACAGTTGACAAAAGACTAACTGAAGCCTCATTTATATAGTGAAAACAAAAACTTGACGCTTTGTAGGAAGATAGTCCGGGTGGCGGACACTGAAGGTATCAAAATAGACAAAAATTGTCTAACCTACGTTTTGCCCCACTTTGCAGGGCTTCGTCAGGGCTGTCTGTAGTACAAAGTTGATTTGTCTTTCTACTTTTCTCTTACTATTTTGATATATTTATTGACTGCCACCCGAACTATCTTCCAACAATCTACTTCATACGGTCAACTATCTTTTTCCGATTTAAAAAAAAACTACTCACGGTAACTCATAGCGGATAGATACGAACAATAGATTAGCTGCATCAGAAGCTACGTATGATTCGGCCCTAATTTATCGTACCGATAGTTTTGAACAAAATTGAAACAGTAGTTTGATTTACCAAAAAAAAAAAAAAAAATGAAAAAATTTTCGGCCCTGGTATTTGAAATTTGATATTGGAATGTATACTAGTGACGACATTGGAATCAATGCTGATATTTATATTATAATGTACAATAATATCTATACTAATAGCGATATTGAAATCTATACAAATATAGATAGTAAAATCTATACTAATATCAAAATTGGAACCTAAATTGTCTGTATTGAAATCTATACAAATATGGATACTAATATCTATATTGAAATTTATTATAATATCGATACTGAAATTAATACTAATATCATATTGGAATTAATAATATCTATATTGAAATGTATATTAATATCGTATACATAGAATTCGTTCAAGAAGTACAAAACCAGATTTTTTCTTCTCGACACTGGCCCTGGCCACCTTAAACAATTCTACATCGAAATCTACAGTAATATCGATATTGAAATCTTCGATATAAACTATAAATATTTATTATCAATAAAAATACTTCATATGAATTTAAAATGTTCATTTGTTTTTAAAATGTTATATTTTTAAATATGGATATCTTTTAATTTCTACCGGTGGAGGTTGTTTTGTGCACTAGTTTCACGTTTTTTATTTATTTTTAAATATAGATTTTAGATAGTGAAATTTGAAGATCGATATTTCGGTTAAAATATAGCGACTAACAGGTCTACACAGAGGAACTGCTTAGGACGAACTTAACTCTGAGAACGCTCTACCAATATCACTCCTGCGTATAAATACCGAATTTGAAATGCTTGTGCACACGTGTTATGTAGTACCATTAACAGCACCAAAATAATTTTTTTTCTTTTTCAAAATTCTAAACTAACTATGTTTGTAATCTTAATTTAAGTTTACTGTTAACATTTAACCAGATAATAATAATAATGATAATCTTTATTTATCCTGGGAATGATCCTTTTAGAATAATATTACAGTTGTCAGCATTATGCTTTAGAGCCATAGAGTAAAATAAACATTTTTCAAAATAAAAATGAAATTATAAAACACCGTAAGTGTAATTATAATTATGAACTTGTTAAGAAAAAAAATAAACACCAATAATTACTAGAATATATAAAGTTAAAATATAACAAATAAAATAAAACTATATATCATATTATAAACCATTAGGTGACTAACTTCTAATAAAAAATGAAAAAGAATCAAATATAAGTAAACTAAAAATAATTATAAAAAGAATACAGTTACTGTTAATATACATATTTATAAGTTTACAAATTACCAATTATTATTATTATTATTAATTATTGAATTATTAAATAGGAAGAAGATTTTAACCAAAATGTATTTGAAGGGTGACCTTGGCAATGATCAATCAAGGCGTGTAGGTTAGTAAGTCAATAACTCGTTTTCAGCCCTCGTCTTCTTGTGTTCTTTTAGTTCACTAATATTAACAGAGATTCTAGATAAATCTTTAATGGCAGCATCGTTCATAGATTTGATTTAAGTAGTTCTTCAAATAATAATCTGGGTTGTAATCTAAACGCGAGAAGAGAAGAGAGGGAGAGAAAAAAAAAAACTGAGGAATTTATAAAGAAGAAATATTAAAAGAGACCGAGAGAGGAGTAAGGCAATTATCATTTCGAGCAGACTCGCGGGGAAACAAAGCCTTCCTAATCGGAGCCAAGGAATGACTGTGGACCGTCCTTCAACAGTCATCTCGCTCGCAAGACAATATTTTTTCCTTCCTTTCACCTCTTTCTCTTGAGTTTTTCCCCTTCCTTTTCCTTTTCTTTTAATATTTCTCCCGGAGCCCTTTTATCTTTGTTGGCTCTGTATAACGGGGTCGGTTTGGCCACTGTTGATATCTCATTTCACCCCTCTGTCTTATTAAATAGCTTTTAGGAGATTGGGTTGACATTTTCAAAAGAAAAAATGTTTGCCGTAAAATTAATAATGAAATCTGTGGTTATCATCTAGTGTATATATTCGTAGGACGATTTTATTTATTCTTATAAAAGAACAATATTTTAAGACAGTAAAATTAGACAGTTACCATTAAACTCACTCAATGTTTAGTATAAACGCACTACACTACCATACTATAGCGTATGTTTATTTAGAATGTATGCGCGATATAGATTCAGTAAAAAAATCTACAGTAACTCTACCTTAAAAACTTAATCGTGTTAGCATCCATAACCGGCCAAACCAGAAACAGTCTTCAAGATGAGAATAATTGCGCTCGTATCATTAACAATTTGTAATGAGTTGTTAACAGTTCACCGTAGTATGATTAATATAAAATGGACGGGGGTGTGGTCAGCAAATAAACAAAAACTTATTTATTTGTGCCGACGTTTCGACGTGAATTTCAGGTCTTCACCTGGACTAAAAAAACAATAAAGAGATAACAACCATCACTCAGAGAAACATAAAGTGTTAATATTCCATTCATTGTTATACACGGTCAATCAGCGATCTTTCAAAAATTAAACATGTTTACAATGGAACGTAAAAATTAAACGTTGGCCCAATATATGGTAGTTTAATCACTATTTGAGTTTTTATTTGACCGCACCCGGACCTTACTTACAAAAATATAATCGAACAAACATGATATATTCATTAATTAATTAAATAAAACATTTTCAGTGAATTATTTATTAATGCTTACTACTGCTCAGAAAAACTACTTCGAAATTAAGAGAGTGAAATAAATACATCCCAGAAATAAGCTTTATGAAACAATATATGAAAAATTCATTTTTATTTTATTTTTATACCAGATCGGCCTGGTGGGCCTTACATGGTTGATATAACTTATATTATATATATTTTTAATAGTTGATTATGAGGGGGTTTAGTCATATAAATAACACCCCTAACTATATAAAATGTTCTTATTAAAAGTAAAAAAAAAAGAAAATAAATAGATAAGAATAATGCTTCTTAATAAAAGAGGAAAGTAAAATTAATAACAAAAAATAATGATATTGGTACACTTAAATAAAACAAACAATTGTCTTATAATAGTAAAAAGAAACAAGTTAATTTGAAAAAGGTAAGAGAGAAGAAAAGAGAAAAAATAAAAAAATAATAATGAATATTTAAAATAAATAATAAGTAAATAGAGGTAGTATGACTATGAATTAATTTTATATTTATTAAAAATTTATAAAAGAATGTCCTGCAGCAGTCAGGGCTTCAGTCTTCGGGTTGAGGTTGGGTTTCCCAGGCTGTAGGTCACTGCTCCTTTAACTGTCGGCAACTGGGAGTGGAACTTCATGAACCGTTTTTTGATATAATCATCTATTGACTCCATTTGTAATTCGCGATGCAATTGGCTATTTATTATGAACCAATGAAAAATTCAGAGGAACTAAGAATGGAATCAATGCCTCTTGGTACTCAGACAGAAAAAATTATGGTCACTAGTAAAAAGTAAAAATACTACATACACAGAAAGTAATAACGTTAAAAGAATATCAACGAGCGAGCTCTCATTTTTATAAGTGAGACAAAAATAATACGTCTAAGAGCCAACTTTTTTGTAGACGTAATAAACTCAACGTGACCTTTCCTATTCAAAGAAACGAGCTCCATTAGTAAGCCTTTGTCCCATACATTCAGGATAAAAAACACACCGCACTTAAAATAAATGTAATATAACTTGATACTCGCATTTTTTTCTTCCGTGGACAAAAAGAATGCCGCAAGTTTGTCGCTTCATTAAGAGCAAGCTCCCAGTTGGTTCTCCCTTCCTCAGCAATCATCACAAATCTCCCCTTCCTACCCCCTCACTTCTCGGTGGGGGGGGGGAAAGAAAAACCAATTGTCTCAGAGTAGCTTCCACTTCCTGCACACTGGTTAATACTCACTGGCCGCTATCACGAAAATTGAAGTTTCTGGTAAGGAAGAAAGTCCAGCAGCAGAGAGAGCGATAGGAATTCATACCAGCTAAGGTTTTTTTTATTCGAGTTATTTTCAATTAATTAGTTAATGTAATATTAATATAATTTTATATTGACTAAATTCAATAAATAATTACTAATTTCAATGATACTGGTAAAGAAGAAATATTCATCATTGAACTTTCATTAAATTGGCAGAAATGTAATTACATTATTTATATCAGTAATGGTTTCCTGCTATAATAAACGAGCATAACCTATAACAGAGGTCTTGAGAACAAGATAGGAAACTTCTACCTCAATGGTTTTTTTTTTGAGAAAAAAACAAAACAAAAACCTTAAGGTAGAAAATGTACGTCAACCTGCTTTATACCATATTATATTTTTAGACTTCTATATTATGCTTTAGATATTTTATTTTAATAATTTCATAAATGAAATCTAAAACTTTTGGAAAAATAATGAAATTCAAGGAGGAAACCTCAACTTTTATCGACTCAATTGAAATAATTCATCTTCTTAAGACTCGAGCTTATAACTGCCTCTTTTTGTGAGAATAACCCATATTTTTTAATTAAATATATTATTATAAAATACAAAAGAAAAACAATATATAATATATAATTCAATCTATTTCTGGGGCCTAGGCGAAGGTATCAGTATCCATTGGCGAATAAAATCGATGAGTCCATAAATCGATATGAGAGCGAGAAGATAACGGAGGAGGGAATGTGTTAATCAAAGCGGGAGGGGCCCAAATGGGCTGGCATTAGGCGCTATTACGAACGATTGGACCATGTGTGAATCCTCTATCCAAAGCACTCTCTGATACTGGGGCCCCCTATCACGCCATTGCAAGAGGTATTTAACCAGTTAGGTCGGATGTTTTCTTAATATCTTCCAATTGGGCTACAGGCCGATAAGGAAACGTACAATTATAACAGGATGGCAATTAGCCTTTAGTGTTGATTTTGGTCTTGTATAAGTACGCCACTAGGCAGAAGTTTTAGTTTCTTTTTTATTCTAAAAATAAACGTTCTAAAAACAAATTAAAAAATGAAAATATAAAAACTGTTTAAAAAATGAAACGAAAAATATAATCCAGTGTCTCCAGGAATAAAGAGATACCGTATTGCAGTTCAACCAGTTCCTAATAAATAAATAAATATATTAGTAAAAAATGAGTAGCTTCTATCTTCAGTTCTACTACATAGAAATACCTCTACTTGACTTGATGGTGTAAGTTGACTGACTGCGTTTAGATGTTTGGATCAGGAGTATCTCTTAACTATATGTATAAATGATTAACTGTATTTTTCAAAATGTGAAGGAGACGGTCAGAAGTGCGGTCAAAAAGGTACAAAAAATAGTTTGCCCCAATTTGTAGAGCTTTATCAGGGCTGTCCAAGTAAAAAAACCGAAAGAGTTCTTTACTAGTACTTAAATAGTTGTTTTTTTACTGCACCCCCGACAATCTCATTTTCATTTCTTTTTGTTTTATACACATTTTATGGTACACTTTTTAAAAAATTTCTTAAAAAGAAAAATTCATTCAAATCGTATCACATTGGGGATCAAGCAATATACACAAATACATAATTCATATATACATTTAACTTCTAGAATCGATATTTATTACATTGTTCCTCCATTACATATTACCTAATAATTTGAGGAAAATTACATATTATGTTAACAATAATACACTATCTTCATAATATCCATATTGGATATTACAAACACTAGCAGCATTGATATTATCTCTGTAATACCCGAAATTTTATTTACGAAGAGAAAGCTCATAAAAACATTTGCCCTTAAAAGAGTTTCGCTGTAGAGGAGCGTGGTATTTACTGACTGAAAGCGGTGGCTCCAACTCGTAATAAAAATGAAGATAAATTTAACGAGGAGGCAGCTAGGGACCCTATAAAATTAGGGCCTTTCGAGAGAAGCCTAAGAGAGAACAAAGGATTTCAAAGGGCCAGAGGATGCCCCATACAGCAGTTAGATATTCCCTTCTCTTAAACTGTCCACTAATAGAGCTAAGGCTGTCATGCAGCGCGACTTGTTAACGCAGGAAACTTTTTTCCCCCCTTGATTTTTATATCCTTTATTTTATCTTTCCATCAACCCCTGACCGTGAATACGTTTATACAAGATCTAAGCCATGAGAGGGAGGTGAGAAATTTAATTAAGGAAGACTAATTAGTTAAGAGAACCTCCGAAACCACCCTAGCCTCTTTTATTTTACACAAAAAATAACCTTTTGATCCAACCCAAGCACTATAATAGCTACTTTATATATTTTAAAACACTAGAAATTATTGCAAAACGGATTATTATAAAGATATGTAATTTAAAATATTATTTTGTTTATAAATCAACTATATACATGTTATTAATGCATATTATAAATAATATATCAGTAAATAAAAAACAAAACAATAAATATCAAATATAAAAATACACAAAACTTTTTTTCTCTAAACACAAACATATTTATTTGTTGTGTATTTGTTTCATTTAGTTTTTTTTAGTTTAACATTGTAAACAATTAAATTATCTTACAAACGAGTATTTGGATATATTACAAATAATATATCAGTAAATAACAAACGCTAAATTTCTAGTTTTGTGAATTTATTTTGTCAAAACTAATACAGCTAGCACATTAAATTAAATTAGAGTTAATTTGAGTGCTAATAGACATCTATACGTGTAATGATTCTTGAGAGTAGATTTCCCAAAATAAATTCACTACTGATTTTCAGTACATTTTTAGGAAGTGTTGCTTTTTAAGAAACTTTATCTCGAAAAAACAATTAAACGTAAACAGCTCTATTAGGGCTCATAAAAATTTTATGTATTTTAAGTGATGTTTGATTAGGTTTTCTAGTATTGCAGGGAGTTTTTTTTTTCCCCGCAAAAGCGCACCGCGGCCACAGAGGGCCTATTGTACGCCGTCCATTCTCTGCTCAAAGCAAACCAGATGCCTTTGGGAATCTGGATATTGTATACGGATCAACCGTTTGGCAAAGTTTAGGGTCTAAGATGCAATCCTTCCCAATGATAAGAAATCGTATCCTTGCTAATAAATCACATCTACAAACGATGTGGTACGCAGTTTCATCACCTTTTCTGCAGAACCTGCAGATTTGTGATTCAGTCAGTTTCATTTTATAGAGATGCTTATTCAACCGACAGTGTCCTGTGTATAGACCCTATCATATCAGCCATCATAGAGAGCTCCTGTCTATGTTGAGAAGTGTGTTACTGCTGGATGATTTAATTAATCTAGTATTTTTAGAGCTCCGAATGAAAAAATAATTTCTTTAACTATTAAATAAATCAAAAATTAGAATCCAATTCTGTCTCAACACTTTATTTTTCACTAGTCCGAACTACTAGTGAAAAATAAAGTGTTGAGACAGAATTGGATACTAATTTTTGATTTATTTAATAAATAATTACCTTGTCTCGAAAAATTTTGAAATAATATAATTTTTTTAACGTTTTGATGTTTTTTTTTTATTCTCCATAACTAGGCTCTACAATTTTGACAATGAACTATACATAGTTTTCATTAAAGTAATAAAAAAATTGGGGTTAAATAACTGACTTTAGACGTATTTTTTTTTTTTTAGTTTAGGCGACGTTAAGGCCGCATTTGGAGCACAGGGTGTCCAGCGTAGTTCTTTGGGCATTCAATATAAGTCGGTAAGGCTCTTTGTGGTAATTACCTTTATAAATTCCTTTAATTTCAAAAAATAATATGCCACTACTGAAATTATGAGTACCTATCTAAACAGTATATTCCATAATAAGTGAAATTAGATTATATTATTTTAATGTACAGATACAGAATATGGTATTAGAAAAGATAAAGAACAATCTGCCGCGGTATTGAAAAACTCAGTAGTAAAACTAAATTTGAGATGGACCTACAAGTAGAGGCCTTGAGACTAAAGTAGAGCCTTGAGGAACACCATTCCCTTTATCTCAACATTATCCTGACCCAGCAGCAGAAAGGTTCGTGCACCACGGGCAGATAATGCTGACTGATTCCTCGGGTTGATGGGGGCAGTCCCTGAGAAGTGCCGGGGTTCGATTGGTCTCTTCTAGATAACTCTTCTCAGTGTGGCGGTTTGTCTCCGCTCACCGCATTCTCGATCTTTTTGTTTCCGTAGGCTTTCAATAATGTAGAGAAGTTGGGAAAGTAAGTGATAAATTAAATTGGAAGTATATGCCCAACAAATCAACCATACATAGATAAATTGCTGAAATTAGAATTTGATTGGAGTCCCTTGATAACTCTTATAACATTAAAATTAGAAAGGAATAATAAAGTTTAATTAAGAATTAATTTTTACAACAAAATAAATAAGTTGCTTACTTTACATTACTGAGAATCAACCTCCAGTTTTATAACTAGACGATAAGTATTACCACCATATCATCAATATATTGTGGAATATTTATTTTTGTAAGAAGATAGTTAGAGGTGGTTTTTATTTTAATGTTTTGTTAATTCTAAAATGTTGGTATATTCTTTTTTTTCATTTAGCCCTCAGGAAGCCCTGCAAAGTGGGGCGAAACGTTGGTTAACAATAATTAATTTTATTTTAGTATTTTGATATCTTTATTCACCGCCACCCGGACTATCTTCCTACAATCTACTTCATACGGTCAACTATCTTCTAGCAATATTTATTTTTGTACAATATATAGGTCGTAGTAGATCATATAAAATTAATGGGTTTGTTTGAGGAACAAAAACAAACAAAGGAACAAAGAAATAAAAAAAAACTATCGATCTTTTTATGAAAAAAGATTCTTTTACATCTTGCTTCGTTATTATGACTCGTTAATTTTATTATTTAGTTAACTATAGCCAAGTAGATACATAACTTTCCTTAATGATTTGCTTAAGGTTTTTTTTAAACACAAAAAAATTAAGGAAAAGCTACAGAAAAGTACTAAATCTCTAATAACATAAGTGTTAAAAGAGAATTGAAGTTGAAAAAGAGGGCAAAAGTGGACTGTTAACAGATATTGAACTCTGTGCTCGATGACAGGATGAAATATCAAACTGAGCCAATTATTTTAAATTGGACTACTACCGCCATCCAGCGGGGACCATTTCATTTTAAAAATAATTCAATACTCTACGACTTAAGATATATGTAAGGTCATTATTTTTAAATGATAGGAAGGTATATATTTATTATCTTCATATATTTATTTAACACCTATTTGCTTAAAACGAGAATGCAGTATGATATTTTATTTTTATTCAAAGTTATTTGGAATGATACAATTATAATTTAACTTAGTGATAAAACTCGAATTGAATATTAATTAGGAAATAAATACACAAATAATAACAATAATTATGAAGCTACATTAGTTAAACAAGCAATTGGAGAATTTTCTATAAGAATTATATACCCCCTTCTGAAAAGTAAAGATTTTTTAAGAAATCAAAATTCCATACCATTAAATTTTTCACTTTATTTAAAAATTTAAATCTTCCAGCGCCAAATAGAAGTTGAAAATCAACATTCTCAATAAAAAATTAACTTATGTCTATGAGATGCAAACATAATAATTTTTAAATAATAAATTTTCATATTAACGTTTGAAAAAAAAACTGCTCAGTCACATCAAATTACACGTACAACTTATACAACCCTTAAATAAGACATCGCCATGTCGTAAAATTTAAAAAGTAGGAACGTGTTCATTCCAATTTTAATGTAATTTGTCATGGACTGTATTTGATTTATCATAACTCAAGAAATCAGATAATAAAGGTGCTATATGACACTTAAGGAATTTTAGCATTCGATGTAAATATATTTAGTAGCATGCTGTGAACTGGTGCAAATATGTGACGCAGACAGCAAATGACGGTGAAGTAGATTAAAAAAATGGCACCAGTTTCTCTGAAGCCATGAAATTATTCTCAGTGGGGTTCTCAACCTCTAATAACCGCTATCAAGGAAAATGGTGAGATGTTTGTCTTACAGTAACCAAACTTGACTTGTTAAGAATAGTGTTTCCACATGACTTTCGAGTGGGAAGCACTATTATGTTTTTAGCATTGCAAAGAAGTGTACACACATCTGAACAATTGGAATGTTTCACTCTAATCTCATGACAGTTTAAGTATTTTTCCGAATGTGATAAAGAACGAATGGCGTTGATAACATTAAGAATGTAGTAAACAGAATGCTACTAAATGAGTATTTTCATATATTTTTTATTCAGTAATTTTTAATCAAAATTGATACCAATTAGTTTAACTATGTGGAACAAATTCAGGAATGTCTCAGCTTCTCAAGAATATATAAACATACTGTAGGTTTTGTTCACCCAAAAACAAATTTTAAGACTGGGGAAAACGAAACCAAAAGGTTCGATACCAATACCACCAATCTACACACATCTACCAAGTGATTCCCATCCAAAACCAAATCTACCAGATCATTCTTGATGAAATCCAGCTACGCTTAGGTCGGTTGACCCCCGTCAGCTCAGTGCCTATAATGATATAAATATCTGAGGCATCCGTTCTTAACTAAGCCCCTACCTTACACGCCCATCTAATTCGAAGCAATGCTATCAAGTTTATTAGACTTGATAGAATTTACTTGATACAATTCCCTCAATTTAGCGTTGTGTAGCCTTTTAAATTCTCCAGTTAACTCATTCTTTTTTGGTCCAAATATTTTACGTAATAATTTATTTTCAAAAACCTTACGGCGCTTTTTTCCTTCTTAGTGCAAGAGACCACTTTTCGCAACCGTAAAGGACAATGGGAAGGATCATAGTTTTGTAAATTCTAACTTGTGGAGTTACTGGACAGAAGGCGCAAGATAAGCTACTTCGAAATTGAAAAATAACAAACATATTCCTCCTATAACCTAGCTTTTATTTCCACATTAATTTCGTTTTTTTAACCACAGAAATTAAATACTAAAACCTTTCATATTTGTCCAAATTTATTTCCTCCTGTAACTATTCCACCGAAATTGCTCCCGTTTCTCCTGCTAACAATATATTTTCTTTTATCCGTATTTATATCGAAAATTAGTTTCTTATTAGATGCTCTAGCATTTCGTTCTAACGAAGTTGTATTTATTGTTATAAAAGTGTACCAATAAATATTTAGTTGTTCCCAGTATTTTCACAACAGTAATAAAATATGTCGCTGTAATGTAATAGTATAATGTAATGTCGCTGGAGAAATTAGAGATGTAGTAAATACTAAAATATTTTAAATATCTGAATCTAACTCAGTACAGTAGATACTTAAACTTTAGGTAATAATGTTATCGTATAATGTTTATTAACAATAACAATTAATAAACAAAAGGGATACCACAATTACGTCCCATCAAAGTGATGAACTATTTCATGTCGGTTTACATGAACCAATTGAACAAATGCGATGTATAAACTGTGAAAAAGACTTCTGAAAAGACATAAGACATAATTTAAATATATTTTTATGACAAAATTATATTGTTATTTTATTGAATTTCTTTGAAAATTGTGGTATGGATTCAGTTAAAACTCAATTAGAGATTTTTAAGTTTTAATTCTGACGAGAGATTTTATAATCTCTTGCTTTTAGGTTTTATTTCATGGATTCCGAATCTGTTTTATTAACTTTAGGATGCTAATCTTCTATTAGTTTATGTAGGTATTTTCAGAGTGATTTTATTATAATTTACTTGTATTGTTTTAGCTTTGGGAATTAAGAGATTTTTTTAATACTGTAAAACTGTATTATTTCTCATTAATTAAGATAATTTCTGGAAATCGAATAAGTTTTGTTAAATAAAATCGAGACAAAAACAAAAAATTAGGTGGCATACGTAATCATGTCGGCCTGTATGCTGTATAATTTTGGTTCCTTAGTGTTGGGAAGAGTTAAATGAAAGATTTTAATTTTTTTTTTTCATTTCTACGACGAATTGACATTTTCTTCGCCTACCTCGGTAAAGCTCTGACTTATAAATTTGATTTTTATAATTATAAGTCTAACAACGCAAGAGAAATCTATATAAAGTAAGCGCATATTGTATCAATGCATGTATCCGCAGAGTTTATTAATTCCTAGTTACAAACATAGGATGTATGTATTCATTGAGAATGCACAACCAAAGTAGACAATAATATTTAGGGAAAGTTGAAAAGGATATTTACAGGCATATATATAATCCTGGAAACCAACTCATGGTGGTTGAGAAAACAGGCGGAAAATCTGAAAGGAAGCGGTACTTGCCAAATATTTGATTTGTCATCAGCGCAGGTAACCGAATCTGGGAGGAAATGTGGAACATAGAGGAAGCAATATATCAGTTAGGTCACCATTTCCTTACCTCTATGGTCACCTGAGATCATATAGAATTTTGGCAGGTAGTTTGGTAAAAATCATTGTTTGCTTCATTTTTAACACAGTTTACCAATATTATTTAAAAAATAGGAGTAAAAACTTTCTTTTCTTCTTTTTTTTTTTTTTTTTGTTTTGCTTAAACGAAAAACAATTGAGGCATGGAAATGGAAAAACTATTTTTGAAAATAACGAAAAAAAAAGGTGGCTGGCTACAATTTTTGTTCTAAAATTATGAAAAAATTGCAATGTTAAAATAAGCTCTTGAATTTTATTTATCTAAATTATATATAAAGACGGAGCTATGTGAAAATAGCGAATTTCACAAAATGAGTATTTTTTTATTGGGTAGTTTTAAATTTAATAGTCATTGATAATAATTAGTTTAAATATGTGAGAAAAAAAACATAAATTTTCCAGGTCAGAAGAATATTAACTTACCGTAAATTTTTCATACGTTCATCATAATCGTACAAAAACACCCTTTGGATAATTATTGGGTTTGGAGCTGGTAAATTTTTTAATGGAAGCGTCATTTATACAAATTATACAAATTGTATATGTATGTAAACAACTCAAGAACATTAATTACATTCATACTTATGTGTATGATATTTACATATTCGGCCTGAGAATCCCCGAGTCCGCTCTATCCCCCACAAGGGCTCTTCGAGATCCCACTGCATCGCGTCATTGGTAATGAGCCAGTGGAGGCAGATTAAGTCCGCTATAGCCGCAAAAATTAATATATTAAACGTTTCGTTAAATGAAATTTCAGTTTGAATTTATTTGGTAATTTTACTAGTTAATAAATATGATAAATCAAGATGAATTATACAACGTCTTGTAACAATTAAGAATAGTATTACTATATGATAAATATTCTGGATTTAATTGTTTGCAGTTCGTAATACTTCCAGGCCATTAATCTCTCGGATAGTATAAATGTATATTTAGTAACAATACGTATAGCTTATGTCCGAGTAGAGAACTACTGCCATGAAGATTTACGATAGAAAGCAATTTATTATTGGACATGAACTAAGATGGCTACTAATGACGAGAGCAGTCATATAGGCTGTAACCCCTGACACCAGCACTTGGAACGGATCCCAACGACAGAGCTGTCGGCTGGTATAAATAATTCTCTGAGCTGGAGGCTGAGGCCAAGTCATCCGTCGTGTCCTTCGACGGAGACGATCGTGTTTTGTTTATTACGTGCTAATTAATAATTTAAATATATCAACAGGATAGCTAATCTATAATTTATATTATAAAAATAGTTATTCCAATATATATTTTTCAGATAGTTTAAGAATGACTCATAATTAGGCGAACCTAGAGAGCTGTATTGATAAGAATATTTAAGTGTATCCGACATTTTGATTAATTTTTTATTTTTAAATCAGGATTTATCATTGAGCATTGAAATTTAACTGTTAATACTCCAGATTATGATTCGGGATGAATATAACCGAGTAATGACTACTAATTACATCAGTTATCTGAGAGGTTCCACATACGAAGCCGTGAAAGGAAAAGTGGTGCACCTTTTTTTTTAGTTATAAGCCTTTTTTGCATTCTCCATTTTAAAATATATTAGATGATAATTAAATCTCCAATTTAATTTGTTTAAATATATTTTTAAAGGGATGATTCAGATTAGTTGGAGCCCTCTGTATATCCATTGTTTTTCATTTCATACAATTATTATTGTAGTAAATACTGAAGGTGTACCCAGGAAGCATTGTCACGGAAGATTGTCCAGGCTTTCTTAAAAGATAAGTGAAAAGCATATATCCCTCATATTAAAGAGTGACTTAATTGTACCGATGCTGGGGCAGGAGATAAAAAATGAGCTTATCCCACTGTCAGTAACTTTAACGCTTTATTATAAAAAAAAAAATCTAAGATAATTTTAATCAACATAGTAATGATGGATGATAATAATTTGTGAAAAAAGGAAGGACAAAAAACTAATGAATATTATGAAGCCAGAAACTATGACAATTACAACAGTTCTTGGCAAATACATCAAAGCCAATAAATAAAGGAAAGTGGAAAGGATGAAGAAATTAATTTATTGGCTGTTTTCAAAATAAAAACACTTTACCACAACCCAGTTACGTACGTCCATTTTTCAACACCAACTGCTTTTTAAAAGCTTGGCGCCCTGTTTCTACAGCTTTGGCACCATTCCCTGGGGAAACACAATAACAGCTTTGTTTTCAGAAATGGTGTCCTATATTTCTTTCAAATACATATCGACGAATGGCAGTTTGATTTGTGATCGATGACAATTAAAACTATTGTAGACTTATAGCGAGAGGTTAAAATATTGCTTTATCCACTTTAAATAACAACTATAAAAATACTGTGGCAAACCGAAGATTCGATAACGGACCCAATATCACCCTCAATTAACTTGGTAAAAATTCAAGAAAACCAGGACAGCCTCTACAAAATCTTCCCTTCTATTTCTCGGCAAACCTAAGAGTCGTTTAAATTTTGAAAAAAATAATAATAATAAAGAAAAATTTTCACGATACAAAAATCACATGTACTTTTTTTTTTTAATTTAAACCTAATGCAGATACTCTAGACCAAAAGAATTGAGTTGAATGAAAAAAAAAAAAAAACAATGAAATAATGAAAATGATGGACAATTTCAATTTTATTCAATTTTAGTACCTTATCCCTGCAGTTAGCCTGCCATAATTATCTTCAATTTGGGATTTTGAGAGGGTAATCTCAATATTTTTTTCTTATTATAACTCTAACCCTCTATTAAGGACGTAGGTAACCTCAGAGTGGGATGCCTAGATTCATTTCTCGGTGTTATCGTCTTTTTACTGTTGGGAATTGAACCCGCTACCTTCCGACCAAGTACACAAGGATCAAGTACCCAACTTTCGGATCCTGTAGGATTGATTCATCTACATGTATGGCTAAATTTTATGAAAACATAGGTGCTTGATTCCAGTTCTTTCCATAGACCCAACACCTTGGATATATAGCTTAGATGAATATATCTTTGATGCGCGGTCATAAGGGCTTAAGTCGAAAATATGATTTTTTCAGGAGAGCAAAAACAAAGTTCAAAACATTATGTTAAATCTAATTATTAATATTTTTGTAACTGTTATTTTTATAAAACAATATAGTAGTAAGTCCATCTGAAACATAAAGACCTTATTATCAGTAGCTCTGATTTGGTGCTATAATACGACATGATTTTCAAATGTTCAAAAAGTGATTTAAGCCCTTATGACCACGTATCACAGATATAAGCTACATAATTTATAACTGTAAATATAGTGTTGATAGTTAAATATTTTAAAATTTGTGACCCTTATAACACTGGGGCAAATAAGATGCTGCAGAAGTGAATACAGAATCCCCGAAACTTCCAAGATAAAAAAAAAAATTAAGCACTCCTATGTTTTAATTTTTAATCTTAAAGTAGGATAAGAGAAAAAAAAAATTTTTAAATAATAATTTATGACTAAAATTGAAAAAAAATCTTGCCTACTCAATTAATATTTTTTTAAATATATTTCCACTGTTTTACATAAATAATAGGCAATGACAAACAATGAAAAAAAAAAAAACTTAAAATGCCGATAGAACCCCCAAAAATATTGACCCTATTTTGAAAATATGGAGGTTTCTAAAAAATTAAAACTAACTAAACTTGTGCCTTTGTGTATTGAGTGTGAACTCTTGTATCGACAAATAAAATTCACTTCAGTGTTCAACTAAAAATAAACCCAATAAGAGATATGAAAAGCATCGAAAGCTATAAATAAAAGAAAAAAATTGCCGTCACAGATACAATTTGCCAGAGAATAATTTCAATTAAACAGTCCATTAGTGGCAGTTTATAAGAGTAATGTTGCGGGAATGTTTTGGATGAGGACCAGAAGCAATAAGGGGCTCATGGACGATTGGATCGAGAGCCATAGCTCTGCTTGTTATGTTGTTCTGACAGCTCGATCGGGGTTATGAATTCAATCTCAACTCCGCCTGTGTCTGACCAGCATTTAACAATCCCTATTTAACAAATCTGTTAAGTTACGCAATTTAAGCAACCAACAAAAGTTGAGCTATTTAAATTCATAAATTTAAACATTTAATAAACAAAAATGTAGAATTAAAACGTATTTAAAAAACAAAAACATTTGACCGAATGTACTACAGCGCTTTCTTACGTACTACATAGTTAACTACAATAATAGATGTAAAATAAATATTTAAAGTCTAATATATAGTAATGAAATCTGACCAGGAATATAAAATAAGATCGTCGGTTAAAAAAATAAAAAAATAATAATAGTAAAAATATCTGAAACCTCTTTAAAACACCAATGAAGCCTCTTTTATTTAAACTCCCTTTTGAAACATTAAAAAACCACAAATTATGGGTCGATGTACGACGACGTCGTTTCAATCATTCAAGATCATATAAGAGATAGGCTAATGTTACCTTAAAAAAATTCCTAAAGCGAATAAAGTTGAATCTAAAAAAATATATTTTTTGTACAACTTATGACCATTTTTCGTACTACAATTCTTTTCGGACGAACCCCATAACCGGAAAACCCTGTAATTGTTTACACTTTTTCAGAACATAGTTAATATCCGAATTTTATTTCACATATTTAAACTAATTAACTCCATCATTATTGTACAAAGAAAAATCAAAATCCGATGATTCTTAAGTTTTTTAATTTATGGTGAAGAAGAGGGTTAGGGGTGCGGTCAAAAGAAAACAAAAAATAATTATTTGTTTCTCCCCACCTCAGAGATTCATCAGGGCTCTTCTAGTAGAGAAATCGAAAAAGTGGTCTGTTAACTAATAAATAACTGGTCAATCATTTATATAATTTTTTTTTAATTCATCTTTTTTACAAAGCATTGAAGATATACGTACTTAATTCTCAGAAATTTTTCTCACGGTCAAATTTAATTTTTTAAAAAATGAAATATATTAAATTATAAACTGAACTTAGATTTTTTATTTAGAAAAAAGTAGAGATTATTATGTAATTTTAAGTTTATTATTTAATTTCCTACTAAGACTCAAACATTTCTAAATCTAGTTCAAATTAAAAACATCTTCAAGTCTGAAAGAAAAGCTTATGCCTTTTCAAATACAATCAGGCTTTATTGGAAATCAAATATAACGGACAAATGTTTTAGGTTACTTACTAAACAACTAATCAGTTTGATATATTAATGAATTAAATTTTTTTTTAAAAGATTTATTTGAAGTTTTTTTATCAATATTATCTAAGCAGTGGGTCCTAGTTAAGAATGTAAAATGCAAAAATTTAAAGAAAATTAAATTAATAAGTCCGTCAAGCGGTTTGACTATAAAATATTTGCTCTGGTTACATATGGACTTCATAGTACTTCAGTTATTGGAGTACGAAGAACGACGAAAGCAGGTTTTCAACCATACAAAGTTAAGGTAATCATTAGCGTATGAATAAATATTTGGACCCTCTGAGCATTATAATGATAAAAATTAATATCACAATATTACAGTAAATTTAAAAGGTTAATTTTCATCGATTTTTATTGTAATTATTTGATTGAAGACAATACATAAATAACTATACAAAGATAATTCACAAAAACCAACGAATATGGCTTCAATATCTTTACTAGTCCAAGCTACGTCTTTTTAGATAAACGTATGGTTAATAACGGTTTTCTATCTGGTTTAGTTTTCATTGAAATCATAAATTTAAATTAACTTAAGCGGAGGTGAGAAGGAAATGGAAGACAAAGAGATCTCTTTTCTCAATGGGCCGAGTAAGGACTATCAGAAGAAATAAGTTAGGGGAAAAAAAAACCAACAGCTAACGGGAGAAGTAGCCAAAGAGAGCTCTCGGGCGTAGCTTACCTGCGACTATTAAGAGTATCTCTTCGACTATGAAGATAAGGATGAGAGAGGGTGGAGAAAAAATCCGGGCCTCTAAGTTCATTAGTTACAGTTTTATATAAGCCGTTGCTATTACTAAAAGGAATTCCTCTTCTGCTTCTGAGGCATTACGTTTTTGTGTCCACTCCTTCCATTAGGGATAAGGTAATGCTCACCGCCTTATGAATCCAACCAGCTAGGCAATGAATCAAACTTAGTCAAGATATTGTCGCCTTTGGAAAAATAACCCTTACTTACAGTTGATACTTCAGTCATAACTTGTAAAAAGTTATAAGGACAAGAATAACGAATAAAAAATAAATATGAACTATATCCAGAGCATACGATACGTTTTGGTCTCTTCCTTTTACGTCAATCTCCTGAGGATATGAAAGAATTCACCGGGAGACCGACTGTCCCAACAACATTGAAAGACATATCGTTTGAAGCCTAAATATCGATTGGAAGACTAATCGACAGAAGCATTGTCCGATTTCCTTTGTCTCTGACAGAAGGGAGAGAATATTTTTAGAAAGGACAAAGCCAGAGAATAAAAAAGAAATGCCCGGAAGCGATATTTTTTTAATAAAGGCTCACAGTCGTACAAGTGGCTGTTGTCAATCTCAATACCCCCACTCCTATCTCGTTTAATTATTTTTTCATTAAATATTTTATATATACATAATACTATAATAAAAAGGAAAAAAAAATCAATCTATTTTTAGGAACAATATAAAATATTTAAAAAAAAAATCAGTTGGGAGATTGGGTTGGGAGACAAACATAATTAACAAACACATTATAATAAACATCAAATGTGTTGTGAATCCGTGTAACATAGACATTAAAAAAAAGTTGTCAGAGAAATTATATACACATAATGAAACTTGTGACTAGTTTATAATAATTCGAAATGGAAGATAAATCACTGACTAATTCATCTATGTTTTATTTATTTTGTTAATGCCAATTATTAATTAAACACAATCACAATTAATTTTATTTATAACTATTTTTTTTTTTTACCCATTAACATATATAATTTTAACACACATACGTTCTTTTAGCACAAAAATCCAGGCCTTGGTTATGAACAAATTTTTATGCTGTTGTATGTTTTGTTTCCGTGCTTTTTTTAAACCAGTGATCAATAAGTTTAACGAATCAGTGTATATAAGGTGCAATTAGCCAATCTTTATTTGCATATTTGGACTATTATTTCAGTTAGATAAAAAAAAATATAAATAATAAATTAAAATAGTCTTACGAAATAGCTATTGAACATCCTTTCATAGTTGTATAAATGCCTTCAGTGATTTGATTAAATTTGGCCAAAATCGTGTGTATATATATACACACACACGAATACACTTACAAGTAAAATCATAAATACAATACAGATTTTGTTATAAATTTCAGAATTTTGCATAACTCCAATAATAATTATTTAACAAATTTAAAAATGCTATAAGAACAGTGCGAAGTTAATAATAATTAGGAAAACGAAGCTGAAACAACATTATCTCCAATAACTGGCAACATAAAACCAGAGCAGAATTCTGTGCCAAACCGTGGAATTCTAAACATCCCCGCCGAATTCCGCTATTCACGCATTTCATTCACTCGCCAATCGATCAAACTGAAGATAAATTTCATATTATTCTGTTCCATCTGTTTAAAGAATAAACATCGTGAACCTTACCACAAACCCGTAATAATTATTCCATTCTTTTTTTTTTTAATAATAATAGTTCAGTGACAATAAAAGAAATTTTTAAAGCTAGCTGATAGACCATACAGCTTTCAATTTCGATAAATTAAATTATATTAAAATAACATAACTTAAAAAACTTATTGTTGGATACACCAATAAAAAAAAGGATTTAATTAATTAAAATGAAAATAACTCAATCTTGTAACCAAACCATCCCGAGTCAAAATATTGTAGCATATCTCTTACTTCATTGGTGAGTAATTAGTGAAATTGAAATACGAACTATATGGAAACTTGGATGGGTCCTTCCACATGCGAATGGACTCAACTATTCTAATTAATTTATTTTTTCTACGTTCACTAACATAGATGTGAGGAGCTTATGTACCTGTGATTGATATGTACAATCGATGGGCTATAAAATTGTAATTCTTATTGACAAGAATTCCGTAATAATCGAATGTTATTTTATGTTTGAATGTTATGCGACATTTAAGCATTTGCCAATGATCAATTTCCCACTACTTTAACAACTACAAAGCTACTAATAAGACAGAGTTGTACCTAACAAGGAAATATTAGCTTGTTTTAAGAAACGCCTAAATGAGTGAACTGACTACAGTATATAATGTTTTTGCGAATTATAACTCAGTAGTTTGGCATTTGAGAAATTTGGCACAAATCTAAAAAAAAAAATTTTTATTTATAAAAACACCTTTTTTTCCCCTCTCCCCGACAACTTTAATCAAACATAGTTTCTGCGATTTTCTAACCTTTATTTACTAGACACTAGTTATTCTCTAATTTTACTCTAAAAACCTCTTATTACGTTTAAACGGTATTTCATAGTAACAATTCAATTATCTAATTATTAACAATTATCTAATATAAGAAATCAATTATCTAATTAAGTAACAATTAAATCATATTAAAATGTTTTAAAACAGTCTTTCGCAGCAACTATTTCCGCTTAGGTCAACGTAGTTTTTGTAAAATGCAGGCCTGCCATCTGGCGGATGACATTGTACCCTCCCAAGTTTAAAAGAGTTTGTTCTCGTTGAGTCGTTAGTTCTCTCTATCTTTATAGTATTTATTTTTTCCATCGCTCTCACATATCTCCTTTCCCTTTATATATTATATTAATTTATAATATATAAAGGAAAAGGAGGAAAGGAATAAGGATTAATTTATAATATCTTCTAGGATATTTCTTTAGCCTATTAATTTCTACTCATCTATATTACTATTTAGCTTTTATCTATTGTAACATACATCCCGTTTTATCTCTTGCCCATAGTATCTATCATATATATATATAGTTTTCTTTCATTTCATTTTACACTATGTATATTCTATTTATTTCATTTAAATTTTCTTCCGCACTTTTCATTATATTTATTTTTATATTTACTTTAAAACTGGTTTATAAAAAATAAAATTTATCTTACCTCTACAATATTATATTTTACCTTTTATTAGTATCAATTTACTACTATTTACCTAATTGTTGTTATTTATATTTCCAGGTTTGTTTATTATTATTTTCTTTATATATTTTTTCTCTGGATTTAGGTTGTCATCTGTTTTTTTTTTTTTAGTTTTGTTTTTGCCCTGATAGAGGCTTGAAATTCAGGTCGAAACATCGGCAGAAAGTAATAATTTTCGTTTATTTGTGTATTTTCTTTATTATTCTTCTTTCAACCATCTTCTCCTTGTAGTAATCTACGGTCAACTATTTATTAATAACGAAAGAACGTTTTGAGGAAAGAACGGAAAGATTTTAAAATGTTCCTAAAGAATATAGTAAATTCACTTAAAAGGAGCCTTTCAGTTAACAAGATAACTTCATAAAATCATTCTTTGCATTTTCAATAATGATTCCATAGCAATTTAGCATTTAATGAACAACGGCTAATTTTTTGTAAAATAATACCTTAGTGATTCTGCTATTGTACCTGTTCCGAAACTAGCGAGGATTAATTTCATATCAATGTAGTCTAGTTGTACGATGCACGCACGGCACCAGATATTTTAACGAGCAAATTATGTTATAATTTTTCACTGAAAAAAGTATGTCATATCGGAAACTGGAGTAAATAACAATTTTTGTAAGCTATGGGACTTTTTTATTCTCCGAAATCTTGAAATAAAAAATAAAATCAATAAGTTATATTACATAATAAATCTCAAGGAACTGATAACTCCGTTGAATTAACGTGTATTTATCCACTGTAGCTCGGTAACAGTTATCCACCCGAGATGATCTAAACGCCACCGGGTGGCAACACAAATAAGACTCCCGACTGCCGCTTCGGGACAGGCAGCAGCATAGCCGTCTACCAATTAGAAGACAATTTGTCCTGCCTGAGGGATGCCTGATATATATGGGCAGGAGTCCTTAGGAATACGGGGCTAGTCCAATCTACCAGCAAGTTTTTTCTATTCTTTTTCCTCATCATTGACTTACACACCACTTATTGTGGAGCTGAATATGATTTGTGAGCTGCTTTTAACCTTCCAGTATTAGAAATGATGAAAGGACAATTGAAATGAACATGACAATATTTTTAAATTGATTCTTGAAAATATTGTATTTGTATTCAATTTAACTTTGTTTTACTGGGAGAACAATTCAATTAATCATGATCAACACGTTATCTCGATTTTTTTAATAGATTTTATAACCAGATTTATCCCTTAGAGCACAGTCTTGTCGATTTCACTCAAAAAACTTACCTGAATTTGAAAAATATTTAGGAATAAAATATTAGAATTTTCGGTCAAGACTAGAATTTATATAATAAATTATTGTGAAACATTTTGCTTTGTTTTTAATTCTGACATACTATAAAAATGACTAAAATGCGAAAACATATTCCTAGACGTTTTGTAGTTGTTTTGTGATTTTATACATAATTATGTCTTAGTGGAGGGCAGACATATATAACACAGATTATTTATATGTTTTTATAATATATATAAATATATTTTGTGGATCTTCAGGATCAGTCAGTAATACAACATTATATAGGCTAATATATACATATTATAATAGTATTATTATCTGATCCTCAAGACCTACAAAAAAATATATATCTACAAAAGTCAAGAAAAAAGTTATCAATATATGTATTTCTTTTGATAATTTCATATTTCTTATTTTTTCAATATACATTTATTAGATTACTTATTATACGTATAACCCTTTATTTTAAATATTCAAAATTTTTTATAATTATCATTCATATATTTATTACTCTTATTTAATAGTAATTTTTAAAGCATATATGTTAAGTATTTTTTTAGAATTTAATGAAATATAATTGTGCATGACTATGTAATATTTTCTATGTATATATATTTTTTCAATATCTATAATTTTTATTACTGAGAGAGAATTAATGTTAGATACATAGGCGAATGATAGAAGGAAAAAATAACAATATAAAAAAAGTAAAAGAGATAAGAAAAAAAGAGAAAAATACAGAAAAATATTAAAAAACTAAAACAATAAGAAAAAAACAGGTTTATAATTTATGTTTATTGTATTTATATAATTTATAATTAATGTATTTTAAGATTTTCTGGCAATGCCTAGGTAATATAACAATAATAAGCAGTTGTTAAACTAGTCTTAGCATGTTGTGTGTATAGCAATCCAATGCAAATGGACTGTTTTTTGAATAAAGTTTTTCTCTCTAGTACTTTTATTTTATTTTATTTTTTAATATTTAATATTCTAAATACACAATTTTGATTAAGTTGCAACCAATTATTTTAAAGTTAATTTAAGAATTTTACACTGTTTTGTAGTGTTTTTAATTCTAATTTAATTTATATATATGTATTAAAATGTATGTATATAAGGTTTATTGGTTCAGAAAACAACTTAACCCATTTTATTTTATTTTTATATTTCATATTTTTATTATGTAATTTTTATCAAGTA
This sequence comes from Halyomorpha halys, assembly GCF_000696795.3. Taxonomy (NCBI): domain Eukaryota; kingdom Metazoa; phylum Arthropoda; class Insecta; order Hemiptera; family Pentatomidae; genus Halyomorpha; species Halyomorpha halys. The sequence goes on from NW_027106761.1 coordinate 232,436, forward strand.
GTGATTATATCATGCCATTTTGAAGTTGTAAAAAGAAGTTGAAAAGAGTCGTTTTACTTAAAATTATTAATTAATTATAGAATATCATCTACTATGTATGTATTAAAAATAAACATTTATATTTCATATATTTCATTGTAAATCCTTATTGTTTTATCTAATATATTATGTTGTTAGCATAATATTATTTAATGCTGTACTAACATAATGCAACATTAAAATACATGTAGAACTAGTATCTATTTCATCTTTCAAGTGAAAAGCAGATTTTATTAATCCATAAAAAGGTTAAATATTTTCACTATAATAGTCACCATTATGACAGTAGCTAGATGTTAACTATAAAGCTCACGAACTGAATAACTGATAGGTGTGGAACTAATGTAAGTTAATCGATTATGTTTGCAAGCCGAGGACCGGTCGTCAGCTATATCTATCGCCTTTTATAAGCTAATTAATGAACCCACTTATGTCCAATCATTAGTGCCCATATCTGAAAAAAAACACATTCCTCTTCTATTCTTTATTACTTCTTTTTCTTTTACAATTATTATTAATCAGGTTTTAAATATGTAAGAAAATATATTTTATCGGAGCGATTTACATAACCCAGTTTTTTATAATTTACTTTTTGTTCTGGCATTTGTCCAATTACTTTGATTTAATACTGTAATTATAACAAAATACTATCGCATTATATGTATATCTAGTACACACACCCACCAAACAGCCACTTTTAATTGTACAGTGATTAAACATTTATTATAGTACGTACATATCACTTATGTACCATTGCTATCAGCGAGCAATAAACATTAATAAACCCAATAAGTCATTGGGTATTTACATACAATAATTCAACACTATTGAAACAGCAGTTTAACAAGAAATTTGAAAATTTACAAGAGATCCTAGCGATTTTTTTCAGTATAATGGAGGAACAAAAAATTACATACACCAAGTAACTGCAATTACATGAATTGAAAAATGTCGTAAATACTACTACTACGATACTACACCTACATAATACTACACCTACGAGACTCATCAATTTTGACTATCAATGATACATAGTTTTCATTAAAGTAATCAAAAATTGGGATGAGATAACTGTCTTTTTTATCCTCCTGGGCTCTTGTACTATTAGTTTCTAATCTTGCCTTTTATTCCGGACAATCCTCCGAGGCGTCTGAAAAGAAGAAGTGCTACCAATGGGTAGTTTCTCTACATGCTTGTACCATACCATTATGATTTCCTCAAATTTACTTGATGTATTTTATGTACAGTTGTAAATATCAATAAATAAATTTAAAAAAAAAAATTTATTTCTATAACACTTGACAAGGGAACGTAAAATTTCCTAAAAATCTTAGTAAGGTAGATAATTAATTTCAAAAAGTTAATGAATTAGGTATTTTGCTTTATATCCTCCTGTAAACCCTGAACGATGCATCCTAGTAAAAAAGTTGTAGTATAAGAAATTATCAGCATTAAATTCTGCATGGAATGAGTAGCATAGAATATTAATTCGGTTTAGTAGTATGTCATAAACAGTAAAGCGTCGTAAACCAAAAAACGACATTTATTATCTGATAAAAACTCCCTAACCACCCAAAACCACTCGTTTCTAACCTTGCTTCCTCTTCCATTCCTGGCAATCCTCCGAGGCGCCTGAAAAGAAGATGGCCTCGTGACCTTAAATTGTAAACTATTTTTAGAGTTCTACTACTGGGTAGTTTCTCTACATCCTGTATCATATCATTATGTCATTATGATCAAATTTACTGGTTTTTTTTTTTTTTATACAGTTGTAAATATCAATAAATAAATAAAATAAAATTATCTGATAAAGCTATAAATTAATCTAAGCTTAGCACGTAAACGTATTTCTGGCGATTCTAAAACCGTCAGTAATTAGGTCATTGATTTAATAAAGTAAAGAATTAAGAAATATTCGTAAGAAATAAGTCTATTTTCTGTTTTTCGCCTACAAGTCCTAAACGGTAGATTTTAGTGAAAAGATATAGTGAAACAAATAAAAGAACATTAAATTATGTGTCGAATAAGTACCATAAAGTAATAAATTGGTGAAGTGGCACGGTCGTAAACCATTTGTTTTGGTAGTATATTAAAAAAAACCAGCAATTGAAATAAGGAATAAGCGATGGAAGTGGTTTACGATAGGACTAATTGACCAAACTATTACTTTCTGGAGCTCATTTAACACATAATTTAATATTTCTTTTTTTTTACTTTTTCATTAAGTCCCACAATTTAGGACTTAAGGGCGAACTACTGAATAACCCCCTATTAGAACGAAAATTTTTAATTCGCTACTTTATTAAATTAACTACGAATTAGAAGAAACAGTAGTCGAAGGAATATAAACATTTTTTTAATCTTGAAATATTGTTTATTAGCACATATCATACCCAATTTTTTGTATATAGAACAAGAACTGATAATTTCCCTATCATTTTTATTTTCCAATTAATCTTGATCATTTATTATTCACGCTTTTTCTTACAACATAAAAAAGACAAAAAAAAACAAACTTTTGGTGGTAGATGTGAGATTACAGACCTGCAGTGGAAGACAAATCAAATACCGCACATACCAAGCGGGGGCAAAAACCGGTCTGTCTTAGCTACTTGCGACCTTGCCCGCTTTCTGCTTTTGGTAGTCCCCTATCATTTCTGCATATCCACGTAATATTTTTATCTCTCCCTTAATGTAGTATAATACGAGATTTTAAGAAATGTATAAAAATAGTAAAACACTATTCATTAGTAGTAAATAGTTTTAATAAATAATATAGGAAAATATTTTAATATTTTGTACCATTGCCATTGCCACCCGGAATATCTTTATATGTATTGTATAAGCCCAACTATTAATATTCCAACAGGATTTTAATAAATTGTAAGACATCCAAAAATACAAATTAAAAAAATAAAAAGACTTGAGTTCGAACCCACGTACTTTATCTTAACGAGTAGGGTTTAGGAATGTTTCATATCAGGCTGATGGTTACACCCTACGAAATATTAATTTAAAAGATATTTCTAAGAATTTAAAATAAACCAATTTTAAAATTTTACAGTTCTATAGCAAAACCGGGCATTACGTAGTAATAACTCATACGAGTGAGTGATTATATATTTATTACATACATCACTCACATATTATATATTTACCACATATATCTCGCATATCTCAGTACCTAAAACCAAAATTACGAATTTTTCGGACCTCAGACGAATTACTCTTGGTGATTAAAACTGTCATTAGAACAGGACATCAAACAAGTATAATATAAAATGGTAAAGGAGGAGATGGTAAAGTACATCATACTGATCCGAACACGTTGTCCCCTACAGGGCATTGGAGATATACTTGTAGAGTAAACCGTGTAAGGTAATACAGCGTATAGAATTAGTACGTTTCGCCCCACTCAGTATAGCTTCATAAGGGTTCTCGTTTAGTAAGTAAATAAATCTAGAATAGAAAAGATACGAACACTTGACATAGTTACAAAAAGAAAAAAAAAACATAAGTGGAACATAATAGGGGTATACAATGAAAATTAAAATATAATAAGAAAAATTAAAGGTTGTAAACAGTAAATGAAAAGGGTAATAGTAACAGATGGATAAGAGATAAAATAAGAGAAGAAATATAAAAAAAACTACACATTAAGAGATGAATAAAGATAAGAATAAAATCAAATAAGACAGAAATCATACCTGTTTTGACGGAAGTCAATTAATTAAAAAAAAACTCTCATACATAGAAAAACATAGGAGAAATAAAGTATAAAATAATGGGATACAATAACTGTAAGTGATTAAAAAAGACAATATACCAAATGAGTGGGGATACAAAGAAGTGTAAATTATAATAGAAAATTAATAATAAAGTAATTAATATAAGTACACTTAAGAAGGTAACAGATGAATATAAATTAAGAGATAAGATACATGAATATAAATGAAACAGGAAGGAATTTAAAAATAATTAATTAAATGGTGAGAATTTAGAGAAACAATAATAAAAGATATGACAAAAAAGTGGGCTTCTGAAATGCAGAACGAAGTGAAAAGAAGTATTATGAGGGTTTTATTATGTTCAAAATGTCTCGATATGTAAGGGAGATCCAGTCTTTATCAACTTTACGATTGACGGAATTCTAAGTTAAATTTATGTAAATGGACTCCGAGATGAGACGTTTGGTGTGGTTGGGGACAGTGGCAAGAATGGAAGGATTGTCGACATTAAAAGTATGATTCAGGTTTAATGCGTATTCTGATAATTTAGATGCAAGTGGATCACAGGAGTTGATGGAGGTTTTGTGCTGGGAAATGCGGTTCTTAAGTTGGTTTTTAGTTGCGCCGATATAGAAGGAATTGCAGCAAGGGGTTGAACAGGGTATCCGGTAAACCACATTGGAACATATATATTATATGTTGATGTGTAGATAGTTGACCGTAGATTAATGCTTGAAGAAGTTTGTCGGGGGGTGCGGTCAGCAAAGAACAACATAAATAAACAAAACCATATTTATTTATTTTCAAACTTCAGCAAACTGCGTCTGCAAGTTTTTATGTATTGCTAGCTTTGTAACAAAATAATAGTTGATGAAAAATTTTTTTTTTTTATAGTAAAGCACTTCTTAGTACCAGGGTAATGAAACGAATGAATATTCCTTTCCGTCATAATGTTTTTTAATTAAGTAATTGAAGGGTTCGTTGCAAAAAGTACGTACTAGCCTGGCTCCCATTTTGAAAAAAAGTGTATTTCGGAAATTTTTTAACTTGAAGAACTCAATAAGGACACCAAATAATGGAAACCAGTGACGTTTGTTAAAACCACTATAAATGTGGTACTATGTAATAATAATTTAGCTACTTTTAGTGCTTCAGTAGTTAATCTAATACATCTACAATTAATCAACAAATTATTAATTAACAAATGGTTTGGTTGATGTTTAAAAACAAAATAAAAGTAATATGGCAGTTACTTGTGGTTGTATTATAATTATTTGAAATTGTGGGAAAGAAATAACAATTACTGCACAGTATTGCACCAAGTAAATGCAATTACATGAATTTGAAAAATGTCATAAGTACTACTCCACCTATGAATATAATCATTACTAACTACTTTATAGTACATTCAACTAGCCTTCATTTGAGTACTAATAGACATCTTTTTTTTTTTTTTTTTTTTTTTTTTTTTTTTTTTTTTTTTTTTTTTTTTTTTTTTTCTGACCTCCTAGAAAAAAATAAGAACAATAAATTAAATATATACAAAGGAATAAGTGTATATATACAGGTGTGTTACATCTTGGATTGCCAGTGTGGCATTATAAGATAGGCTGCCGGGTCCGCTGAAGGCGGTGTCTTCGATGATGGCATGAGTCTGCCGAGTGTTCTAATAGACATCTGTACTTATAATGAGATATAATTTTACCAAAATAAATTCATTGTCGGGAACTATATAACGTAAACTGCTCTTTAAAGGTCTCAAATTTTAGTAACTTTATTATACTATAAATGATGTTCTATTAAATTTTCTAGTGTTGTAGGTAGTTTTAAATAGATGGAGCTCCGAATGAAAAGTTAATTTTTGGGAATAATTATACTTCCTAACAATTCTTGGGTGATCCATTAATTTTGGCTTGTAACTATACCTAGTTTTTATTAAATTAAACAAAAATTGGATTGAAATAACTGTTCTTTTTACCGTCGTGTTTTACACTCTCGTTCGTTCCACGTTCCATTTGACGTGGAGTGGAAGGAATTGGGTGATTATTAGTTACCAACTTTAGCCAAATTTTTACCAGAAGTTAAAATGTTTTCCAAATCGCGAAAGAGAAAAATACTTAATTAAAAATGTTGTGCTGCCAAAGTTCATTGGGTTGCCTTATACATAACATATGACTAGTAAACCACCATTTATTTCTTAATCCTATTAATATAAATAGTTACAACATAATGTTTTTTAAATTTCCACATTAAAAAAATGTCTGCACTATGTACTAATATTATACATGATTTATCTTTTCCTTTTTTTATTATATCTTATTATTATTTCTTCCCTAACATATTTTTTTTTTTTTCTAGCTTTTTATCATTCTTTAAATGTGCAATCTCGGAACAACGTACAATTGCAGCGTTCTCGTGACTGTTTGCTGAATAAGATACTGTATATCAGGTTCATTTTATCAAATGAACCCTGCACCATACCCTCGGACCCCCACTTGCTACGGAAAGAGACAAATGGTTACAAGATGACCCGGTCCTCTTCAATTAATACAAACAGTAAGAAGCTAATAGAGGGACGGGTCGCCATGGAGACCCTCCTCCCTAGCTTAACGAAATTAAACCCAGAGACCACGTGCCTCACACGGTCGCTCCGGTTTCTCTTTTAATGGCGTGGTCGTCTCTTTCTGTTGAAGGTTTTACTGTCTGGGCGTAGTAGAGAGACTGTAGAGAACCATTAGCTTCAAGACTAATGGGAAAAGTGTTAGAATTCCTGTGTTATTTCAATGGCCTCAGTGCTCCTGGAAGTCATTATTAAAAAAAAATGGGAAAAAAATTAATAACAGGAGGAATTACGCGACCTTGTCAATCCGCTTGTTTACTTTCGAATATCTCTAGCCTACACCTCGTCGCCATCTCAGTCCGACATCAAAGCTGCACGTGTCAGCTGTTTCTCCCGAGCGTAGTAACGGGCTTGACCTTCGGATAGTAAACATTGGAACATCCTATGAAGTTTATGCTATAGAAAAATCACTAAACATTAAGCTCAGTTCCATAGTGACGTGTTCCAATAGCGGTAGTACAATAATATAGTGTCACAGTGTTTTTTTTAATAACCTTACTGTAGACTTTATCATTCATTCACTTAATGTTCAACTAGTTGGATGAATATAAAAAAAAAAAAAAAAACCACAAGCAATAGTCACCATAGACCAGGGAGGTGGTATAACATAATCTTATTCGAAGGAAAAGTGAAGCCAAAAAGAAGGGAGTCTGTCACGCTATCAGAGCTCAGGTTTCCGTTTAAGTTAATAAGAATTTCAGCCATTTTATTTTAAATTAAAACAGAATTGGCGAATGGCTCTTGCTCTTCTGTCACGCCTCTGGTAATGTTTGAAGGTCCGTATTTTTTGTTTTACTTTTCGTAATCTCATTGATTTCTAAAACTAACGGATCGTTTCAAACGTATTTTTCCAATTAATTATTTTTATTTTTTCTTATTATAGCGGTATGGCAGTTTTAATTTAAGGATTTATTATGAAAATGATAAAAACAAATATAACAAATATTATGCAACATATAATATACCTAAAGAAGTTTGTCGGGGGGTGCGGTCAGCAAAGAACAACATAAATAAACAAAACCATATTTATTTATTTATTAAAGTTAAAAGTTTGCTATCAGTAATTTTTTGTAGATAGCTGAAGTTAGATTGTCTTTTTTACATTAGCTAATGTTTTTTGTTTAATAACAATGATATGGTATCCATTGTCTAAAAGTTCGATACATTTGAAACTATATAAAAAAAAATAAAAAAATAAACCAACTAGAAGTTTATTTCACTCACGTTTTTTCATCACGAAATTTCATTTTCTCATCGAACTATTCAACATACCTGAAACAAAAAAAATTATAAATTATTAATAAAAATGTTATCATTTCTCCAAGATACAATAGCAATTAAGTGAACTTATGACTTAGAGGTCTCTAGATATGAAAATTTCCAAAGACAAAACAAATTAGCTCGAAAACATTCCCTGAGGGTAGGGGGGGAGAGGAAAAAGGAAAAGAAAAGGAGTTGGATAAGGGATCTACTTAAAATATATTTTCATATTCATAAAACAGATTTGTGAGTTCGTTCTTATGTTTTATTTGTGAATTCAGTAACCTGTTAAACTTGTATAAGCAATGGTGTAGCTTGAAATTCATTATTTATATTTTTTAAATAATTAGTCTTTAATTATGCTAATTTGTTGGATTAATTGTGAATGTAAAACTTATTCATAATAGCATTTTTGAATCATCCAAAACAAAAAGTTAGTGGCAAGAATTGATGACTTCTCAGAAACCTGCACTGAAGGAAAAAAAATGTTTTCAGAAACACTTAAACAGCCGGCTCTTTTTAAAACGTATTATATTATATATATTATATTTATAAACGTATAAATAACTTAACAAAATTATCATCCATAGACCCATTAGTAATTAAAGTTACATTAAAATAATAATTAATATTCTTTCTTTATTCTTGGACAAGTCCCTTTAGAACAATATAACAGGCATATGCCTTAGGGTAAATTAAAAAAAAAATAAAATAAAATAAAAATCTCTCATACTAATAAATTAAAAAAAAATAGACAAAATAATTAACAAAACAAAAAAAGGAAATAATGTTTTTATTAAATCTAAAAATTATTAAATTAATATAAATAAAAAGGAAACAAGGTATACAAAACCATTTATCATATCATGTGAAAAAGAAAAAAAAATGAATTAAAGATAATTACGTAAGAGGAGTAATTAATTTTTATTATAAGTTTTTAATAATAATCAGAAATATTAAATGTATAAAAAAAATATATAGCTTTAACTAATGAGTAAAATTATTTAGGATTTAGGAATATTGTTTGGGATGATGATTCAAACGGTAATTTACAAAGCATAAGCCACAAAGTTTAAAAAACAATGAAATGATCTAGTTTCAGAAAACATAAGTACAATGACATATCTTCATCTTATGACAGTAGATATACTTATTATTCCTGAAGGATACCCAAGCAGCTCCTAATAATCCCGAAGAACCCAGAGCCGACGGTAGGGATCAGATAGCCTGGATATAGGCAATAATGGCTAAAGGACCGATGGGAAATTGGAGTGGGAAGAAGTCAACTTATACCGCCAACGAAATATGAGCCGTTATCCTGGCGAGGGCAGATAGGCCGGCAAATCCTTCAATTACAATCGCATCCTCCAGTAAATCCTCTCCAAGGACCTCCTTGATCCTTCTTCCACAGCCTCTAATGACGTTGGAGAGCTCTCTCTTGCGGTAATCTTCCTTTGCCAGCGACACTTTGTAGTGGCATGAGCCAATTTCGGCTATCCTAGTAAAGACTCCACCTCAATCCCATACACATATACCCACCCCCATTAGTAAACCAAGGAGACCGACCCGGCTCCTCTTTACCCTCCCTATTTCTACAATAGTTCACCTCATCATTTATATATCATTTTAAATATTATTTTTATTAATTTTAATTCTAGAAGACGTTGATTCTTGCTAATGATTAATTGATAAATCAGTATCTGGTAAGTAGGGACAAGATATAAGATAAGTAGCTTTGTCAATAAGGTAGGCCGCTTGCCTACCTAATTGTCTAATATCACTAGTAATGATAGTGGTTGTGGAGTTCTTAAACGTTTTCGAAATTTAGAGAATTTCACAATTAAAATGTTCAAAGATTGAACCATAGTTGAAGCAGGAATTATTTTCTGATGTGTGCCTATGATTATAAATAAATCTCTTCTATATGCATAGTTTGTAATTATAATTTTATAAATTAAAATGAACTTTTTTCTAACCTTAATTTATTCTAGATTTAATTAGTTTTAATAGTATGGGATTTAATTGAAGAATATAACAAACTTCCGGCCAAACTTCAGGCGAGCTCGAAATCATACGTGCTTTTCCTGGAGAAAACAATGTGGACAAAGAATAAACATTGTGTACTATTTTAACAGTTAAGAGTTATAAATGTTTAATAAAATTATAGAATAATACCTTTCAAATTTGTAATGTTAAATTCTTTAGAAGTTAAAACAATTTTGGTTTAAGCTGCCCAAACATGGACAATATCATTGAATGAATGAATGAAAATGAATTGCACAATATGTTTGAAGCTTTTCCAGATATACAATATTATTGTGTAGTGACAGTCGGATTTGTGCAATGATATTGAATCGTTCAAAATTTACTGTCAAACCTTTTTTGTTAGCATGCTAAATGCTATCGAGCCTTACTGTGTTTAGATCGCTGCGAACCAAAATATATAGGGTGTTTTTTTAAGCCCGATAGAACTTGAAATTGTAAAAAATAACACAAAAAATTAAATTGTAATCAAATTTTTTTTTTTATTCGAAAGATCAATACGTGACATTAACATTTGAAAATGATTTCGGGCATATGGGCACCGCGGCTGTTCTTGACGAAGCGCATTCTGGACGTCCAATTTTGGGCCACTTTTTCGAGCACTGCTGGCCGTATGTCACGAATAACACGAACAATGCTGGCCTCCAAGGCGTCAATTGTTGCTGGTTTATCAGCATAAACCAGTGACTTCACGTAGCCCCACAGGAAATAATCGAGAGGTGTCAAATCGCAAGACCATATGCGGCAATTTTGCTTATTAACAAACCCGTTAAGCCAAAAATGCGCCTCATCGCTGAACACAATTTTACAGAATGCGCTTCGTCAAGAACAGCCGCGGTGCCCATATGCCCGAAATCATTTTCAAATGTTAATGTCACGTATTGATCTTTCGAATAAAAAAAAAATTTTGATTACAATTTAATTTTTTGTGTTATTTTTTACAATTTCAAGTTCTATCGGGCTTAAAAAAAGACCCTATACAAGAAAAAATATGAAAATTGTCATGGTATCTTTCAATTAGCACTTCGTACTGTTCATTTTTTTCACCCAGTTAGTGTACTTCTTACATTTGGTGTTTTATAAAGCCCGGAGTGAACGATAAATTTAAGAATGAATTGCACATGTTTAAATGCATGTGTTCAATAACCATAGAGACACGTTCATCACCAGTTGACAACGACTGAATCCATATAGCACAATATCAGCTATAGATAGTACAAAATTTTCCAGCATTGCTAATTTTTTTTTTTTATTTCCCACAATATAGTGCACTACCTTTCAATACCAGAAACTATCATATCTTATACTATAATTAAGATTTTCCTTGATAATAACCAGGTTGGCCGAAACGTTCAATATTTAAAAGTCATTAATAAACAATATAGAGGCTACATAGATATATCATATTATAATTGATAAAAATTAGTCATAAAGGTTTACTATTTGGGTAATAATGTACTCAAAAAAATCTTTCCTCAAAGACTCAATAATTTCTCCAAAATAAAAAAAAATTATTAATTGGAGAAGTTTGTCGGGAGGTGCGGTCAGCAAAGAACAACATAAATAAACAAAATCATATTTATTTATTTTATGCCGACGTTTCGACTTGAGTTTCAGGTCTTCATCAGGACTATAGAACAAAAGAGATAACAACACCATTTAGAGTAACATACAATTGAAAAGGAAAAATGTTGTACTATTCAATTATCAGTTATCAATTTTTTATCATTCATGATTTAATTCAATATTTTGTATAATTCTAAATTTGTTTGTATACTATTCCTTTTCAATTGTATGTTACTATAAATGTTGTTGTTATCTCTTTTGTTCTATAGCCCTGATGAAGACCTGAAACTCAGGTCGAAACGTCGACATAAAATAAATAAATATGGTTTTGTTTATTTATGTTGTTCTTTGCTGACCGCACCCCCCGACAAACTTCTCCAATTATTAATCTAGGGTCAACTATCTACACCTCATTAAAACCAAATTACTATTCCAACGAATTTTTTCTTTTAAACTAGCTTTTTGGACAGGTAAAAAAATAAATACTTGTTTGTATTAGATAAGTATAGGTAACTTTAGATTATTAGAATATTTTTTCAAAAAAGAAATGTACGAAAAAACCGAGAAAGGTTGATCCTAATAAATGTAATATAAATTTCGATAGTAGAGATCAGACCATAAACAAGAATTACAACCAACAATAAAAAAAAAAAAAAGTAGAAGCTACATATATGAAATTTTTAAGACCAAACTTTACAAATAAGTCAACTTTTATAGCCCATAAATTATTCCCTAATATGAAAATAACAAGAGAAAACTAGTAGAGACCGATAGTTTGGAAAGTAGGGCAGGGGGCTGAGTGGATGAGAAGGGCTCAACGGAACTGAGTGATGAATCGCTGCGGATCCCAAGTCTGTCCTCATAGTTCTTCCTCTAGCTCTATAAATACCATCATATGTCTTTTTGATATTTCGTATAAATAAATTTAATATAAATCAGGTTTACAAAAAGTCAGTCAAACAATATATGCTTTACTGGAGAGCAAATCACTTTTTACAATTAGGTAATTAGGTTCGATCTAGCGAGACAAAATATATTGATTGCTTACTAAAACTCATTTCGAATACATGTAAATCCAATAAGCTTGAGATACTGGAGCCAATTTATTGTTAATCCATTTTTAACAACAAATAATTAGTAAAGCAAGTACATAGAAACTTCTCTTGACGGACGCCCCTCAGAACAGTACAACTTTATTAAGGTCCTAGTCAAAAAGGTACAAATTTAAACCCCTATGATACAGACCCTAAATTTATTCTTAATGAGAACTTTACTCCACTATAAGAAAATAAAGTGATAAAATATTAATGTAAAAATTCATGATTCCAGAAAGAAATACCATAAAAATTGAATATGAGAAAATAATATACATAAGCTTATTATATATATATTTTTTTTTTTTTAAGGAAACTTTTTATTAGATAAAAAATATGCATTATGTATTTCATTAACAAATTCATTTTTCATGTTATTTAATGATAGGTTAATTTTTAAGTCAAAATAATTATAAAATATATTTTATACAAAAATTATATTTCGTATTAAAATATTTTTATTATTAAGCTATTCTGTATTAGTTTTGTGATTTTTATTTTGGGGTTAAAGTCTATATAATCTCTCACACAAGGGTAAAAAAACAGGTTATCAACCTATTCCAAGAAAGAGTAGTAAAGTCAAATTTTAAGTCAGCCTACTGATACATGTCGGATTCGAACCGTCACTGTTTTCGACTCCAAACTGGTAAGTTGTGGCTCAACACGGCCGTCCACCGTCTCTAAAAAATATGTGGACAATATCAGATTCATAATATTTTTCATTTAAGCATTTTATATTCTCATAAATTATGAATTATAAAAAGTTTGATTATAACTATAAACTATAAAACAAAATATATTTCCTATCTCCTAAGACCTAAGCTCCGAAGACTGAAAAAAAATCTGTATACCAATAAAAGAAAAAAACAATCAACGTATTATTCTAGAGACATTTCCAAAAAAGTATTGAGGTCAGAAAAAATTTGTACATGAGATTAATGATTATATTCACCCCTTATTAACGGAAACTTCTGTATGCCAGCTAGAATTGTCTTCTCCGTGGTCATCTGTTATATAGAAGCTTTATTGTAAAACAATCTTCTGAAAGAAATCAATACTTGTTAAATGTATCTAAATAATTATATAGAAAAAAAATTAACTTCACGATACAGGGCTTCTCTAAAGAGGTGTTTTTTTAACTGTTTACAAAAAATAATAATTCTTAGTACGATTCATGTCTAAAAAGGAACATTTTTAAGACCAAGGCCATCAGGCACAGACAATCAGACACCTGATTCCTGGTCGCAGAAGACTGGATGTCGCCCCACGGCTAATGCGTGATAGTTCAAGAGTCACGCGAACCTCAGATCTTGAGTCACCCTGGGTACGCCACCACGTGGCCCTAACGACACCCGTGCATAAGAGCCATCTCTTGTGTCAATGGGAACTACCGTGACTGACGAAATGCTGACTCCGAGCAATATCGACAATGATATTGACAGCGTGGCGTGAGTCAGGTGAACTGCGACACTGTACACAGGGCCATGATATGCTTACAGAACAAACTGAAAATTTGACAGTAATGCTTATGTATGGACCTACAGTCAGCACTGAACGCTCACCTTAAAAACGCCACATCATAGCAAATTTCTTCATCCAACTTACTTAGATTCCTCTTCAGAGACATGAGAGACAAAAAATAATTACAAACTCCAGAGCTAAATTAGATAAACTCATTATAGAGGTAAATAGGATGAAAAATCAACGATAGATAGTAAGTGAAGATTTGCTGTAAAGGTAGATCGATTTTGAGGAGTTTGGAGTTAGCGGACTATTTTGTGTCAAAATTAAATTATTGATTCTTTCAAGAAAATTGTGAACATTTTTTTCATAGTTCTCATGATATTCAAAAATGAAACTACCAGTTCCATTAGTAATTACAACTAGTAATGTTAATTTTCTGGATAATAAAATAAATAATGGAGTGCATTATTAAGCACTTTCGACTATTACAGCAAAACAGTCAAAACTTCCAATTCATTACTAAAGACTGATCTACATTACAATTATGAGTCCAATCTGGACATACGTAGTTGAGCTTTTAGACCCTCTCGTATCCAATCCTTACAATCCAAAATCCTCAATGCTCCCTACTTTGTCACAAATAAAATCATCCATAAAGACTTTAATGTTATTGGTTCCCTTTGTAACCGATCTAGCCCGAACCAGATATCAATCCTTCCATTATAAACTCCCAAAACATCAAAACCCTCTATTTTCCAATCTTGCTCCTTTTTTTATTCCTAACAATCCTACAAGGCGCCGGAAAATAAGATGGCCTCAAAACATTCTAGCGTAGAAACATGATTAGAGTGCTAACAATGGGTAGTTTCTCTACATGCCTGAATCACTCCATTCTGTTTTCTCATCAAATTTACTTAATGTGTTTTTATGTAAATACAGTTGTAAAAAGCAATAAATAAAAAAAAATATTGATTTGATCAAAATAAACAATTTACACATAAAATCAAAATTAAATTACAATGCATAATACATAATACGTACAGTCCAGTAAAATTACAAGTTAACCTGTCAGTAATTGTAAACTAATTTCTTTCAGTGGTTCTTTAAAACCATTTGCAAAATGGCGTAATGTGGCAGATTTTTCAAATTCTTATCAACGAAATAAATTTAATCGAAATTATAGTACAAGGTAGGGATGGGATATCGAAAGAAAAATATCGATATTGATATTGATATCGATATCGGATAGGAATATCGATATCGATATTATATCGGAACTAAAATATCGATATTTTAAAATATCGATATCGAAAATTTAACGAATTAAAGTAATGATAATTATAAAATGATAACATAGCAAGACATAGGAAGACATATTTTATGTCA
>NW_027106761.1:248470-252719 GCF_000696795.3 Halyomorpha halys
TTTTTTTTTTTTTTTTTTTTTTTTTTTTTTTTTTTTTTTTTTTTTTTAAAGAAACCGATAATATCGAAGGAGAATATCGATATTCCTATATTATTGGTTACTCGATATCGATATCAAAATATCGGATATCGGAGACAAAATATCGATATTTCGATAATATCGTTATCGATATCCCATCCCTAGTACAAGGTATGGTAAGAAATAAAACACAAAGTAATGGAATTTATTGTATAACTGGTAAGGACGTTCCTATTTAAGTTTTAGGACTTCTTACTGGAGCCCTGGTTTTAAAATAATCATTTTAGAGCATCTTTAATAAATTCATCAACGGTCAACTATATTTATATTAGGTAAAAAAATATATAATATATAAAAATAACTTTTAAAAAATATAATCTTTTTCATGAACACCTTTTAATGAGATAATATAATTTAATTTTATGAAAATAATGAGACTCTTCAAGCTTACGGCTATGTTTACTCAATGTGATTGAAAGATAACTGCAAGAATTCATTGGGAAATGGATTAATTCATTAGTATAAGACGAAATAATTATAATATGATTACATTTTCACAAATATTAAATTAGTTATTGTCTAATTACATCGAGAAACTACACCGAATAGTGTAATTAATTACTGGTATTACTCTAACTCCAGATATATTACCAGCTAATCTCCCGAATGCGGATAACATATACGTGAATGGCTTTGAATGGCTTCTAATGAAACTTATTTACACGATTAATATATATATAAATTATTACATGTCTGGTTTCTTATAATGCGGCTCAACATCCTTGGAATATTTTAAACAGGATAAGTCAACATTAAACAAGATAATCCATGGTTTAACTACAAAATAAATTTTAGCTAAACCAAGCAGGAATCGACACAACAGCTTTAAAGTTGAAAATCCTTTGAACTCGCTTGGCAACCACATAGCTTTAATTTCGAGACTAAAAATAAGAGAAAAAAATTATATTACGCAAAAGAGAGAATGTCCATTTAACATCCATTTGTCCTGTGATGCCAAGATTACAGAGAGATTTTTTTAACAGGTACACTTTGTCAGGAAGAGACATTTAAAGAATTTTATATTTTATTTAATCATTTTATAAAAATTCGTCGTCAAGAGAATGTAATCGCTAATTCGCTATAGTGGAGAGCTGGAAGATCCCCCAGAAAAAATTGTCGGAGTGGAGATATCCTCGGAGAACATAAAAAAATAAAACAATATTTAACGATGTTTACAGTTTCTGTGTGTAAATATGTTGAATTGGTGTTAGTAGTTTCGATTTGACATATTTTGTTCGTATTATATCTCCACTACAAGTACAAATCTCAATTATTTTTTCTCATTTTCAACATTAAAATAAGCTGGGACGTAACATAATATAGGTGGGATTTTGGATTCCTTTTTTTTATGATGAGACCTAAACTATTTAGTCAAATATGTATTGTAACCAGATACACGTAATAGTGATAAAGGAATTCGCTCAAACCATACTGAAAGAAAAATTAAATAATGCCAAAATAAGTACATAGTATATTGATTGGTTTTATTACCAAAATAAAAATAAATATTTAAACAAAATTAACATCATAAACAAAATCATAATGACGTAAAACATCTATACTCAGTATAGAAAAATTTGAACCAAGAATATATCTCCAATTCTGGAAAGAAAAGAAGGATTTCAAGAAATCTCAGTTATTTTCACTTAACCATCATTACCATAATCAGTACATCAACCTAACTTTACTGATCACTGTATTAGTACAACCCTAATACATAAGCCTTTCAATGATCAAAGGAAAATCGAGTAAACAAGTGCATTTGAACAGCGGGTTTAGTGGCATTCTCGCTTTAAAGGGGCAAGAAGTAGAGAAGCTTATTATGAGTTCACCCAGCTTTTTAAATATTTTATAGAGAAACAGATTTTTTTTTTTTTAATGACCTAAAACATCACTGGTTATCAAAGCTATTCATTTCTTATTTATTTTTGCGTCTAATTGTTTTATTATTAATATTTTTTAAAATTATCGCCTGTACCATGCAACATTTGTGACAGTAAATTTTCTTATTTCGAAAACTGAAATACTAATTTTATTCTTTTATCACCATGTCTATGGGTTTTTGGGTTATTCGGGTTTAATCATAACATAATGAAGAGTAACATGAAATATGGACTTTCCTGGGAGATATGACTAATTGTCAGACTAGTGTTGGGTTAAAAACTACTAATTTAAATATAATTGTTTGTTTCTACGCATTTATATATTGATTGAATTAATTTATGTTGTCCAATGTAATTATATCATAATTGAATGTATAAATAAATTCCTTTAGCACTATTATTTAATTTCCTAAATTGAGACAGAACCTAATTCTGATATAATATTTGATACATATATTATTTAAAGATAAATTCCTTTTTACTGTAGTATACTATTCAACTAACTATTCATACCATATTAACATAAAAAATTGTGATAGAATAAATAAATTCAACAAAAAAAATTTAATTAAATAATCGCAAAATATGTGAGAGAAAAATAAAAATTATTCGAGAACTAAAAATTAAAACATCATACATAATAAACATAAAGAAATTGAGTAATAGAAAAAATAGTAATCAAATAATCAAACAGTTTTTATAAGAAAAAACTTTTTTTTTTTTTTTAGTTCTTTCTCATCAGCTCACTTATAAGTGAATACCAGCATAATTTATCGATATACACTATGACGAAATAATATAAAATGATATAATGAACGATGCTATTATACACACATTTTACTGTTATGCTAATTATTACAAATTAATCAATCATTACTCTGGGATAAATATTAAAACATACTTAATTTTTGAACAATTAACGGATGTTAATTGGTTCATTGAAGTTTAACAACATACAGGCTGATTATATGTCAACCAGAACCGGTAACACAGGCTAAACAGTTGTTTGATTAAATGTGTGTACACTGTATATCTGATAGCGTAGATAATGCATCAGGGAGGAAGGGGAGATTTGTATGATAATCAACAGCTATGTAAATGATCTTATAACTGATTACGGTTAAATATCACATCATTAATAAAACATCAGTGACTTATGAATAATATCTCGTACTTTATCAGATCATTTTAATTAATTTAATTCAGCGAATTTAAACTGTCTAAATTTGTATAATCAAAAATATAGTTAATTTTAGTGGCTATGAAATTAGAAAAACAAGTAATTGTTTATGAAAAGGGTATAAAATTGTATTCTACAATTTATATGCAGGCTTAGGTTATTTATTTGCGATTTTTATCGATCTACTAAAAAAATAATATTAAAAGAGAATGATTGGGTACCTTTTTAAGTAGATCGATAAGAATCATAAAGAAATAAAATTAATAACCTAAGTATTTTCTTTCCTACACATTTCTTTTTTGCTTCTCTTTGCTTCCTTAAACACCCAAAGTTAAAACTAAACCGAGCATTGCCATAAATATATATTCTAGATCTCATATAATTAAATTTCTTCAGATATTCATTGGTCCAACATTTCATGATTAAGGTTAAATCTTAAATAAAAATCGAACAATGGAACGTATATAATTGAGCAGGGTGCTTCACAATTTTTTTTTTTCATTCTATTTATGTATTTATTGAAATTTACAAATATATTACATATCTTTTTATATTACACTTTTTTCATTGCTTGATGGTCCCACAAAATGAAAAACTTGACCCCCAACCATGATTAGGCAGTATAGGAATCCAATGGGTCTTGGCAGAAAAAAAACAAACTATATTATATAAAAATACATCTAGTAAATGTGATGTTAGTTCTATTACAAAAGAAACTACCCGTTGGTAGGACTTTAGTAACATTTCTACATAATAACGTCTTGAAGGCCAGGAAAATGTTAATGAGTTATTGGAAAAATAAATCGAATTTGTAGAAATTGAATAAACTAATTTTGTCCGCATAAATTCTTCTGTTTTAAAAATATTAATATTTAAATCTGTTTTTCAACAAATATTTCTTCAAACATCTTAGTATATGTTATTTTAGCACGACTTGCACTTTTATAGCCATACTTCCAAGAATATTATTAATTTTTATTAATATTAGCTTCTTTCCAGAGATGTGTGCACGCATCAATAATGATTATTACTATTGTGTTTTTCAAAGAAACGCCAAGGACAAAATGCATTCTAGAAAATATCATTATATAAAGTTAAACATTATCAG
>NW_027106761.1:252919-275786 GCF_000696795.3 Halyomorpha halys
CAGAAACAGGTTAAGACATAATTGTGTTTAACAAAGTGTTAAAACATAATTTTCATTTTTTTTTTATAATATAATTTAATAAAAATTTTCCAAATTTTACTATAGAAAAGTTCTAGGGCATCAAAATGGTTCTTTTTCAATTTATAATTGATTATTATTTATATAATCCTTGGAATTATAAGAACTTAAAACATATTAATTATCAATTTTAGTTTACATCGCCCTTGACACTATAAAAAAAGTATGATAAGGCTTAGTAGGTAGTCTTACTTATTATATTTCATTAATATCTACTAAAAGAAAAGAAAAATATAATACATCACAGTGTTGTCCAATTTAAGCACAAAGTTCCCAAAACACTTAACTGATGAAATTCATTGACTTAGATAGGTGACTAATCACCAAAGGCCACCTTTGACTTCAGCCAGGCCAATCAATCTCTGAGAGAAAGCCTTCCATTGACACACAGACATATAGACGTAGCAGAAGGAGAAAGACAGACATATAGACGTAGCAAGCAGACATAGGGAACAGGTGGACTAAGATAATGAAGATCTAATTAATGAGGAGCGGTGAGGTGGTGCTAAGTCATCCATCACTCTGCTCTGGCAATCACAGCCAATATATATCTCACTAGCGCCCCTCGGAGTCGTGCGACTTGTGAATCAGTCCAAGTCGAACCCTCGGTAATTGTGGCGGCCACGACGGTCGTGACTCAGGAGTCCTCAATGTCTGCTCTGGCGGGACAAAGGGGCTTTATTAATGCAACTGCTGGAGGAAGGTTTAGTCAAGCTCAAACGATTCTTAACTGTTTATACTGTTTAAAATCGATAGAATTTCCTTATAGTCACTAATATTAACTAAAAATAAAAGTTCGTAAACGATTATACGTTGAGGCCAGACAACCTGCTAAGCAAAATGTATCAATAAGTGAAATATAAATTTTAGCTTAACTCACTTCAAAGGTATGATTGATTCGTTCGTCGAATAACGCAAACCAATTAAGAATAAAATGATCGAAAATTGAAAAAAAAAGTCTATAAACTACTAACTACCATTAACAATAACAACAACCACGAGGATGTAATTACCACCCAATCTAATCCACAATAAGATCTAAGACATAATATATCTAATGAGAAAAATTCATAATTTCTTTTAATAATAACTATGAAAGATTTCAATTTAATAAAAAATGTGTAGTTTAATCTATAAACTCTTTATAAATTAATGAGTACGAAATACAAAGTGCTCAACAATCACGATTACTTTTATAATCGATTACAACAACCGACTAACTTTAAATTGATTTAGTACTTTTGTAATTGATTACATCAAACACAAAATTGTGAGTAAACTGGTCGATTACTCATCAGTTCCAGAATAATAATGATAATCAGTTATTTCCTTACAAGTCAATACTAGCAGCATTTTTTTTTTAATTATAATAGGAGCGAACAAGTTAACAGGAGCTCACTCAATCACGCTGTGCACTGCTCAAGCAACACGGCACTGCCGGAATTGTTAAGCTGCTGTAAGCTCCTACTTCCCAACTACAATATAAACGTTTCTGCTACAAACCACTTCTCTAAAAAGTTCCGTTTCATCTCACGTCACAAAATCAATTTACTGAACGTAGGTAAAGCAGTTTCACTTCGTAAATTCTGAATCCAAAATGGTGAAATGTACTCAAAGTACATCGAACGTCACAAATGATAAGTGAGCGTAATTTACTTTTAACCAACATTTTTTTGAGCATTGATTACAAATACTTCAAACAAACGATCAAACCTTGATGTTCAAACTGGTTTAAGTGCGAGTTCCTCATACATAAAGTTTCTTAATGCTCATACCTAAAGTTTTCATCAGTACAGATTACGTAAGTTGTACTATATATTCAAACACTTTGAGAACAAAAAAAAAAATTAATCTTACTCCACTACACATCCTTCTTCCTCGACTTGTCCTTCTGTATATGGAGCGAAATCTATTAGAGGTTAATAGTGACATACAACACGTGCGATAACTTCAGTTAGCTTTCAATGACCCATAATAACTGACAGAAACTATCAGCCTATGTTAGCCAGTCAGAAACTAAACAGACAGTAATAACAGAAGCTAAGCGATTTACATAAGTAGCACTAAAAACAAGATAATTACGATATTTATAGTTATTTCACGGCGCCCACATTCCCTGGCGTCCGGCCAAAGGCGATTGCGTCCATTAACACAAGGACCGGCATATTGGCATTTTCCTGTTTGTGAGATCGCCTGGAATCTGTCTAATAAAGTCTTCGTTGGTGTTCTTAATGTTCGTTGGCCGACAATGAGTGGGAGGTGGGGGGTTTGGATCTCAGGCATAGTTAGTTTCTAAGCATACATGAAGAAATAATTTTGGTTCAGAAGTTCTCAGAAACTGTGGAATAGAAAAATTAATAATACAATAGCAATGAATTATACATACGAGGGAGGAAATGAAAGAAAAAATGATCCCAGATTATATACGATAACGGCCCAACTTCACTAACTGAATCTTTCTTCGAATCGACTGAGTTTCGAAGTCAATAAAAGAGGCTTAGGAACCCAGAACCCGGAGGGGAACTTATAACGTTCTGGAGTAGACAGGTTAATATTTATATCTAAGGTGTACTTAATTTTTCATGAGTTTCAAAGAAAACTTTATAAAACGTCCATAAACGTTGCATTTGAATTTTATAAGCCCTATTACATACATCAGCCATTAAACTGAAATTTTTTTAATATTTTAATATTTTTATGAACCTACCAGGGTCATGAAAAATATGAAAACAAAATTTTTATTTTAGCATTACTATTTAAAGACGCGGAGTTTAAAGGGGAAGTCTTATGATCGTGTAAAATTTCGATTTTTGAAGAAAAACTTACTTTTTGAGGTCCCTTGGAGTCAAACAATCCCGTCTGTGTGTGTGAACATCGTAGTCCAAAAATGAAAAGTCGTATGAAAATGATATCACATATTTAAGGCAAGTATATGTTCGGTAAAAAAACCACAATAATTAATAATTTTGATTAAACTCGACATGTACCAACAAGTCATATTTAATATCAGCTAGGTTTTATCCTCATTCCAGTAGTTTACAAGGGCTGAAATGCCGAATTTTCAAAACATCTTCGTCTTAAATGCCTTAATATTTTTTATTAAGAATAATTAACTCTTTTGCATTATTAACAACAATAAAAATGTATAGATATGAACTATGAAACAACCAAGTACGAATAAGAAAACAATCAAGTACGCCGGTTACTTTAATCGCAGGCATATGTACTTATTTTATTGTACTATAATATTCTTATTCTTATTATCTGTAATATTGAACTATAATATAACAATATAACTATAGTATATCTTATTGAACTGTAACATTTTTATTCTTACGTAATATTCTTATTTTCTGAAATATAACAATATAACTGCATTATATCTTATTGAACTGTAATATTATTGGCTAGGAGAACGTTTATTATACGTTATTCACACCTCGAGAAACATTAAAATACGACTCTTATAGCAACAGAAAAATAAAAATTTAATGTTTGAAGTAATTAGTAAATAGACATTAATAATTAATTATTGACGAATCCTTCTCACCTTCTTATGCTATAACAATGTAGATATTTGACATTTAACACCGTTGCTATTGAGTTACAATTGCAATTAGAGACAATCTAATTCCGAATACAACGCTTAGTACATAAGAGTCATTGAGCTTGGTGCTTCGCCTGGTTCATCTTCCGCATTCGATATATCAAAACATCAAAGCAAAATTCTGATTATAGTATCGAATTAACACCATAACCTTAATTTAAAACTTGAATTAATTAATAGTTTTAAACTTTACAAAGTAAATTTTATAAAATTCTGTTTAGAAAAAGTTACAGATTATTGAAGTAGATCCTGAATCTGAAGACTCAGAATTCCGTAGTAAAGTGGTTCATTTATTTAATTAAACAATTTAAACTGCTACCTTATTGAGGTTAAAACATAAGTACGTACAGTATCAGTTGTACATAAGTACAAAGCATTCAATTAATTTAATATTATTTATGAATAAAGTTTAAAATAATGCAGTAATTGGTCAAAATAAAATAACAATTATGCTAAACTAGATCCAAAGCGGGAGAAAAACAAAATAGACTTACCATATATACTTTCATAAATTCACCATCATATGATGTACATAAGAAAAAACACTATGATCTCGAAGTAAAAAATAAAACGATTTTAAAGCACACTTTTTATGAGGCAATCTAAATGAATCAGTAATCTCAATATGCGGGAGTGTCTAAAACATTTTGGGCATAATTTCAATATATTCTCTTTTTTTTTAAAAAGCTATTATTGCCCCGATATTAAATAAAGGTTTACTTTTTTTAACTTATCAGGGAATTTAAATATCTTCCAAACGAGCTGCTTGAGTGTTCCAGGAGGTATATAGTTCCTGAAGTATTTTCTCGCAAACTTATTTATTTCTGAAAATATAATACAAATATATGATTGAATACAAATAAAATATACTTTTGGTTGTAACTTTTCTTCTGATTTTTTTCAGTTATAATCGATAGAAGAAAAATTAGAGGACTTAGGCTAGTTTTATCATTATTTTTTGAAACGTTTTGGTGCTAACGTTTATAGAAAAAAACTAGTGCGTTTTTGCGTACAGGGTTCGTATTCGTATACCATCGAGAGTTGAAACCATACAAAATAAAAAAAACAACCAACATAATCGGTTCTTTCAATCGTTTAATAAATAAAAAGGAATAACAAAAGCTTAAAAATGAGATTTAAGGATTCATGGGACGTTACGATCTGTTCAAAACTGAATAGTGGAAATTCTTCCAGAATATAATACCTTCCTCATCATAAGTATAAATAAACTGTTTAGTATAAAAGTGGTGTAACTGATAACTAGAGTTAAATAAATCATTAGTTTATTTACAGACAAATTATTCATATATTTATTTTTTATAAAAATTCATTTATAATGAAAGCATAATTACAACACTATTGCTCTCAACTTCTCAAATATATTACTTCAGTAATAGCTAATGAAAATGCTCAGAGATGCCTCAAGGCAAAAAATAATATTAACACACATTTTTCAGAATATAAACTGTACGAAAACAATTCTAAAAGTTCAAAATCTTTAAGTATATCTGTACATAACGAAAGACCTTAATATATCTATCGGTTCAATGAATATCTACAAGATTATATACGGAGAAATAAATTATATAACAATATTTTAGATTTTATGAATAGTTCAGTAGTAATAAAAGTTGGTCTTGAACACAGACTCCTAGTTTCAGAACGTCCGGATGAAGACGCCAATCGTCAAAGAGGACTATCGGTTAATATAGAGGAGCTTCTTTGAGTGAGGTCCCGTCGGGTGGTCTTTCAAAATCCCAAGGAAACTACTTAATAGAGATAGTAACATCTTTATGATACTGTTTAAATAAATAATCAAAACTGAATACTAACAAAACTCAGTCTGCTGGTGTTCTTCAAGGTAGTATCCTCGGTCCCACCCTCTACACCGTCTATACAACTGGCATCCCAACCAATCCTAACACTATGCAAACCACGTATGCCGATGACACATGTATGCTGGCTGTCAATAATAACCCTTTAATTCCACCCTAAACTCTCCATATCACAGCCCTCGAAGAATGATGTAATTGGAGGATTAAAATAAATCATATAAAATCACCCTTCGTGGTAAAACCTACCGACTGCCCTACAGTCTCCTTTAATAATGTTACTCCTGTTGAACAGAACCGCTACCTTGGACTACATCTGGGCAAACGACTAATCTGGAATCCTCACACAAGACTGAAAAGGCAGGAAACTGCACTTCGATTTCTACTATTACAGCACTTACTAGACAAATGGTCTGAATTTCTAACTCATTACAAAAGACTGATCTACATGACTGTAATAAGGCCAATCTGGACACATGGAGCTGAGATTTGGGGCTCCACTAAACCTTCGAAGTATTCTCGTATCCAATCCTTACAATCTAAAATTCTTCGTAAAATCCTCAATACCCCTTACTTTGTCACTATTATTATTATTTATTTATCATCCTACCCAGACTATTAGACAATATCGCAGCAGTGGGTACAACTCATTCCTGCATATGACAAACATTACATAGCTGTGCACACAGCTTTCTCTTGCTACAAAATAAATCTGTAGCTTATTCTCTCCTACCCAAGGAGAAGTGAGTAGAGCCCACAGCCTCCTTCCACCCATACATGAAGTGCGAGTAGTGTTCTTTCTTCATCAGCTCAGGAAGATCGCTCTCAGTCAGAACATAGAGTCCTGTTTCCCTTATCATCTCGGCTCTAAATGCTTCATAGGCGGTACAGGCAAGTACGACGTGCTCAGCGGTCTCAGGAACCTCACAAATTGGGCATAGATGATCGATGTTTATGCCATGTACGGCGAGCTTAGCTCGGAAACCCCCATGCTCCGTCAGGAACTGTAAGATCTAGTAGACGGGGAAGACCCACGTTGATTCTAGGCGTGAACCAACGGTAGGAAAGTACTTCCTTAGGGTGGCCCCTTTTAAGCAATCCACCCACCGTCAATTCCATTCTTGCAAGGTTTCTTCTCAAAGGATCCTCTTCCATCTATTAGGGCTTTCACCAATACACGCTTGGAGGTTCTCCGGTAAATCCGCCAGACCTTCCCTCTTTATTTTGTGTCGATAATAGTCTTCTTGCAGGAGAAGATCGATAGGCACTCCTCCAGCTAATACCTGTACCGACTCATGAGACACTGTTCGGTATGCTCGAGTGACTCGCAGCAAAGCTATCCTCTGTATTGTATCCAACCAGCTCTTCTGCCTTTTCGAGAGATATCGACTGCATGCAGGGGATGTATATCTCAAGATACCAATAACTACTCCTTTATAGATGGTCAATGTTGCTGGGTATCTGAGACCCCAAAATGTGTCCCCTATACGATTGAGTCCATTAAGAGCAAGGGCTACCCTACTTCTCATATAATCTAAATGAGGTGTCAGATTTAACTTTCTCCCAAGCCTTACGCCAAGGATGTCACAACCTCGATGGGTCGTATCTCTACTTAACCTTCCTTTGTCACAAATAAAATCATGCATAAAGACCTTAATGTTTCCTATGTAACCGATCTAGCCCCAACCAGATATCATTCCTTCCATTATAAACTCCCCAACCACGCAAACCCACTAGTTTCTAACCTTGCATCCTCTTATATTGCCGACAATTCTCTGAGGCGCCTAAAAAGTTGGCCACGAGACCTGCTAGTACTACCAATGGGTAGTTATTTACATACCTGTTTCACTCCAGATCAAATTTACTGAATGTATTATAATGTACAGATGTAAATTTCAATAAATATATTGTTAAAAACATAACAAAATAACATTGTAAACACTGGCTACACTGTATGAATCCATAGTGTTATAAATCATCAGGAATAGAGGTATTTATCACTATTTCATTATGTATCGTTATTCTTAAATCCATCAAATACAATCCACAACTAGTCTTTATAAACACCGCAGTGATTTTTATATCTTCAAAAATTGTCAAGAAAAAAATCTTCAGAATTGAGATTTACAATTTATGGGACTAAATTGTCACTGTTTATATATATTCCCTCCTAATTGTAATTCATCATAAATTGGTAAAACTGAAAACCTCCTAAAAGACCGTACCACCCAACATAAATATTTTCTCTCCTCCCATAATTCTCCTGCTTCATAACTTACACTCATTATCTTTAAACAATTACTTACATTTTGATAAGACTACTAAACTTAACACGTTCCGCAACCATGAAAAAAGACTCAAGAAAGTTTTGATATCCAACTGGAACCTTCTTCCATCAATTTCAAAGCCAACAAACAAAGCGTATCGCTAACATATTCCAAAATACATTTATTACTGTTATGTTTATTACAGTATTACTGTTATCATGTTAATAAGTAAATTTTATACTTATTTGAACTGTCCACTGACCGCACCCCCAACCATCTTCTCTTTTATCTAAGGTCAATTATTAACTCATCATCGTTTATACTTGCTATATTTGTAGTTACTAATCTAATCAGTAATGGCAAAACAATAAGCTAATTATTATGTAATAAACGAAATGAATCGACGCTCAATAAAACTAGTTTATTTCAATTTTATCTATTTATTTTATTCAAAAATCGAAGTAGTCCATTATCTGCTTAGTCAAAAAAGAAATAGGAACAGGAAATAAAATAAAAATATTTTTTGGAAAGTTATAAATTCCTCAGTATTATTTCAAATTCAACCTCTCCTTTGACAATTCCAAGTTTTATTCATGATGACGATTCATGGAAAAGCTCTTCAACTAGGAACGAATAATATCTAACTGACTGCATTGACAAAGAGTAATGTAAAACAAAACCTGCTGTTTCACAAAACTTCGATATTTCCACTTCCCTTTGTAAAAATTCTAGGAAATACCTACAGAAGA
The DNA here is from genome assembly GCF_000696795.3 of Halyomorpha halys. Taxonomy (NCBI): domain Eukaryota; kingdom Metazoa; phylum Arthropoda; class Insecta; order Hemiptera; family Pentatomidae; genus Halyomorpha; species Halyomorpha halys. The sequence continues at coordinate 261,453 of NW_027106761.1, forward strand.
GAAAAACAGAATGGGACCCTCTCGCACAAAAGACTTCGGCTTCGATACAAATTATTGCAACATAGCTTTGCATGTCAAATAAAAAGTTTTCAAAAGAGGAGTTCATAAATACGAAATAAAGGGAAAATACTCAATCTTTTTATATTAAAGTTGCTATCAACTGGATGAGCTAAATACTTTTCAGGAACTGAAAGGGACTATACTAAAAGGAAAATTACTTATTTAAATTATTTACTTTTCCTCATATAAACATATTTCTTCAATAAAGTACACTTTAAAAATAAAATACTAGGCCAACGGTTGTGCAAGCAGGTGATTTGATCAGAATCATGCTCGACATCAGATTTTTTTCAAAATTAAGGGTACACACTTTGAGGACCCCGGAGTGCTCCCCAACCCACAGGGCTGACTCAACGGATTCAATGAAACAGATAATAATTGTCTACCACAGCCGAATTCAAACCGGGGTCCTTGGAGTTAGTAGTCCATTGCCTTACCAAGAAGCTACTCACTCCCATATATATATACATATAACTTTTATTTTAACGAATTTATTTTTTTTTGTGTTTATTTGTGTTCAGCGTTTTCTAGATATTAATTAAATATAATTTTGTGCATGTAATATACAAGTTGAGCATACACAGTGCATTTCTGCAAGCATTATGATTGCATAAGCCATAATTAACAAACCTACGGCCAAGTATCCCTGTGAATAAAAATAGATAATGCATTTCGGTCAAGCATGCTTGAACCGGTTTAGCCACTATCTTTTAAAAGCATACATACTTAACCCTATATTTCTTAATCCTAATCGTACATCAAGTAGTAAAAACTAACAAGGTTATAACTTAACTTTAAAAAATGCTTTATAAAAAAAAATTATATAATAAAATAACCCTGAATCAGTGAAAGAACTACAAAAATCACTCATACTGATTAAAATGATGCCCATTATAGTGATTAAAGATTTATAATTTACAAAGATTTATTTTATCATTATGAATAAAAAATCAAGTTTATAAAAGAAAATACGACAAAGAAATATATAAATAAGACATCATTCCCTTTGATTTGACTTGCCGATATAAAATAAAGAATTGATAACACAACGAGGCTAGAGAAGGAATATAATACAGTTTGGCGATACCTAGGGAGGAGACCCAACTCCTATAAATATTTCAGTAGGGTCGTCATACATACACAGCATTTGCTATTCATACAAGGAATAACATATCAAGGCTTTTGGAAATATTCGATTTTAATAATAGGAATAATTATGTGTTTTTAAAATAAATTTTAATAATAAGGTTAATGAATTTGATAGTGATTGAGTAATTTAATAAATATTTAAGTATTACTGACACTGGTAGACTGTGTAAACGAGGCGTTTATTTTTAATTACGGCTTAATTAATCATAGGGCTTCAACTTTTTTTATATTAATATTTTTTTTAATGAATTTATATCAATTTAATGGCCTACTAAAGATAGAATTGCGTAATCTGAAAATATAATTGAATTTAATTGTGACAAAACGTAAATGGGAGGCTTAAATCATGAGCATGGAATATTTCTGATCTAGTATAGATATCCCAGATTTGCTCTAATAGAAGCTACTTCTGACGTTCTTTGTACCAACTCTTTTTTATTGTTTAAATCGCATTATTACATATATACATATAAACATTTGTACAAGATACAATATTTTTACAATGATAAGATTATGTACATTTGGCTTTGCTTCTGTAACGCTTGTAATGCTGAGCCCTGGTGGGTTGCAGAGGCACTCCGTGCTCGCTGCCTGCGACAACGTATTCCCTTAATTATTTTACCGGGATTATTTTTTGACACCCTTACAAACTTTGGGATAGTCTCAAGGGCAACCCATATAGAGAAAGCAACCCCAGTTTACGGAACTATACATGTAATATTTCTTAATCAAAATAAAATCAAAGCTATTTTTTCGTCAGATAATAAAGAAAGCAGCGATATGTATTTAGGATTTAATGACAAACGATAAAATTGTGTAGACCAATTATAGAGAGCCTTTCAAATCTCGATCCTTACATTTAGGAAAACGTCATTTTGTACGAGTCATCAACTGCTTAACCACATTGGGGTAACTGTAAGATAATCTGATCCCCTCTTACAACGTTATCATTTATCAAAAAATCTGAAAACTAGACGAGGATCGTCCGATCTCATCGACTGATATCTCCTACTGAGTGGATCATCTTTAGGGACATGAAAGATCGTAATTCATATTGATGAGTTCGTAAGTCAAAGCCAACATTACATACCAAGTTCATTACATACCAAATCAACAAATGATCGGTATATATGTAGTACATACAACCAACTAGAATTTTTAAAAATGTGAATTTGACTTTTTTTATTTTCGAGTGATAGTTAAAATAAAATGTATCGAATTTTACACGTTTTTAAATATATAAAACCTTTTTTTCCTCGAAAGAACAAAGTAGTGTAATTACTTTCGTAATTTCGATAGTTTAAACTTTACTTAACTTAAACAAATAAATCATAAAGTGTTTCGAAATGATTAAAAAAAAATTACTTTACTAGACGTCATTATTGAATTATTTAAGTACTGATTATTTTAGTTATTTGCCGAGATATTAATTGACCTCACTGAGATACTATCATCAAATTTGGTATGTGCATTTGTAAATTATGCATATAAAAGATAATTTATTTTATAAATCAAAAGTTCGATTTTTAGTTTAAAAGAAGAGCAACTAATATTTTTAATCTTATCCATTACAAATACTGTTGCATAAACAATCATTTTTTTTTTTTTTAAAAACAGTGACGTATGAACAAAATGCTCAACAAAACAAGAAATACATTTTTTTTTTATTTTAACAATCTGAAAAATAATATTAAAAAAAAAAGTAGATAAACTAAAAATAAATCATGTCCATTATAATTTATGATAATAAACTATTAAACAATCAACAGGGCCTTCAGTAAAAGAGATAGTTATGACATTTAATCCCATAACAAAATTAATACAATACAACTAATGAATGGATTAGGGGTTCAGTACTTGGAAAGGAATTAGTTTCTTGAACAACGGTTGTGCAAGGATTTGTTCATGATCACATTCAACTACCAAATATTTCCCCAATGAGGGTATACACCCCACAGGGTTGACTCACGGCTACATTAACAGAATAAATAATTATCTGCCATAGCTGGATTCGAAACCGAGTCCTTCGAGTTAGTATTACAGCACCTTACGTACTGAGCTAACCAGCTCCTCAACCGAATTTTTAAGACTTTTTAAATAGAATGACAGCACAATCACAATCTAATCTAATCATATGTCATCACAATCTAAAAATACGTTCAGAAATTCCCGAAGGTCACTTAAATATCTAAGTCTACTTTTTGGTAAATATTAAATCATTGATATTTAAAAGATTTAAAATTAAATACGTCAGTGTATTTAATAATTCACGTTAATTTTCATTAAACTGTTTCAAAAAACAGTTTCATTAAACTGTAACAATTACACGGTAAAAATTATTAGTTTCATTACAATTACTATATTTGTTATTTATTTATACAAGTTATTGTTATTTATTTATACAAGTTATTGTTATTTAATTAACAAAATATTTGGAGAAAAAAAATCCATAAGGTCGGCTAAATTTAAAAAAAAAAAAAAAGGAAAAATTCCGAGGATACATCAGCCTGAACAAACAATCAAAAGAACAGGCGTTGACAAACATATCCCATCACCGAGTCGTCCAGGTGATTGAGTAAGATCAACACGCGTATAAACCAAGCGAAGAGGGATTCGACATTATTTGACAAACTTCGAAGAAACCGAACATTTCGGTATACTTTTCTTGTCAACTGTTCAAAAAACAAACACTGTCAGCAACTCTACAACCAACTGTTCTAAAAAGTTAAAAAGCATTTGACTATATCAGACAGATATCTAGAGAGGAAGGAAAAGGTGTTATAAGTAGATATTATTTATGATAGTAATAACTATAAATAATCAGATTGTCGAAAACTTTCGTTCTCAATCTATAAAAACTTTCATTGAATCTAGGTAAATATGTATGGGGTCCGATAAAAAAAGAATAATGATAATCGGGGCACGAATATCAAAGTTCGGATTAATAATGCATTAAAAAAACAGTAAACAATAAATATAATTGCACTCATACTTTTAACATATCATTAATTAAAAATAAATCGTAAATAAGAGTAATATAAACTCATTTTTAATTAATGATAAGTTAAAAACATGAGTGATATATAATTATTTACTTTTTCCATTGTTAAAAATTTGTAGAGAACCCTAAAGAGTGAGAAGTACTCCGAAACGTCTGTAGCATTTTATATATATATATATAATGAGGGATAAAAAAATAATTTATTTTGAATAGTTTTGATAGTAAAAAAATTATGGAGTATACAGATCACTATAATTTTACAAGTATATTATAAAGTTGAACCCTTCCTGGGAGGAGTGAGCTGTATAATACGAACAAATAAAATATATTCATAAAATCTAAATTTGTGTCTGCTATAATATCAGATGATAGAAGAAAAAAAATCTTTTTATTTGTCCATAAATATAATGTTCACAATGGGCAATCTTAGCAGATTGTTCATTATAGCTTAGAGATCCAACTCAACTTAAGATTAACGAATCAATGAACACATGATGAATTGTATTTTTAATCGAGTGAATATAGACAATATTTACTGACATTAATGACACTTAAGTCAAATTATTATTTATAAAAAATAAGAAAGAGTATCATTATCGCAAATCTAACGCAATATATTATATTAATGGTGTATCACAATATTTCCTGGCTCTAACGACTTTCAGATAATTTATGAGAACAAATTATGTATTTTAGGTGTAATTTATGGCAGGTGGGCGTACACTAATATATCTGTAATTAGCTTGCCCTGAAGAATGATATACAGGCCACCGCGGACAAAAAAAAATCTGGGTTGTAATTAGAGGCAGAATGGTATATAATATATTACATAAAAGAATCAATTATTTAAAAATTGTTTTATTATATAATATATAACTAGTTCAAAATCCTTTTATTGGATAGATTGAGTATTGCATACAAGCTTTGTTAAAATAAATATTATAGGTCGAGAAACAAAATAATTAATACAAATGCATAATTCGTCAGGAAAAACTAATCTTAACATACTGTTGCAAGTAAATGGAAATGATGGGGTATAAAAATAAAATTAACAAGAATTTAAAAAAAAAAAAAATTGTACCTAGTTATTTATTATATGATCCGTTTTTCGTTATTTGTTTATTTTTTATAATTATTTAACAAACTTGGAAAAATGAGCACTGTAAAATGGACCGTTATAAGCGGAGAATCACCTTCATAAATGAGATAAGTACGATAGCTCTTATTGGCAGCCATTAGAAACAAAATGGCGAATGCTGATGTTTCGAGGCTTATCCTGTGGTGATCTACGTTTTTGCTACTAATTGAAATAAAAAGTACTATCATTAATAGAAACATTAATACAAATGAAAAGATCAGAAGTTATAGGCCAACCCAAGAATTGATTAAGCTGGCGCCTGACGCGTTTAACAGAGTACGGGCACTCAATTGAACAATTTAAATCCATGCCCATCGTAAAAAAAAAATCTAATAATTATCAATAAAACTATATCAGGGGCATTGAGAACCACAGTGAACTACCATCATTTCTGTGAAAATTGTGCGAGGATAAAGAATTTTAATAATTTTGAAACCATTCAAGAGATATCTGTCCTAACTGAAGTCTGATCATTTTGGAAACGCCAAATTTAATTTATTTTCGTGCTTCAAAGCTTTATATACTTTAAATTTCTAAAATGTAAGCAATAATCACGCAAGATAAGAAATAGATGGGTTGTTTAAAAATAGTACAATAGATGAAAGATTTTGTATCATTGGGTTATATAATGAAAACGAATGTTAATAATTTCGCTGATAGGACAATTCGAACTGAAGTTGGAAGTGCTGGAAAAATGAAGTGGCTTGACTCACTCATCATTGCTAACTGTTATTTAGTACCTACTAATACCAATGAAAGGATTCCCTCCCAAAACTGGTGAAAGCAGTACGATTAAAATTATATTACGATTTGTTAAACGGTTTATCTCAAAGCCTTTATTTATGGCGTATTACAGCTTGTGACGATAGACAACAGCACATAACTTTCTAATAATAATAATAATGTTTATTTATTTTGGGATTGATCCCTTTAGAATAATAATAAAGTATACAATAAAATAATAAAGTGAATTTAAAAATATACAATTAAACAACCATAATTAACACAATATATAAAATAATGATAAAACAAATAAAATAAAACCACTTGTCATATCATAAAACATAAAATGACTTATGATAGTAAATAAAAGGAAAAATCAAATACAATTAAACTAAAAAGTAATAAATGAACAGATATAATTTCTTCTAGTGTACATATTTACAATTATAAACGAAGATCAAAGACATTAAATATAGAAAATATATAAAGCTTTTTTGAAACTTTCAATTGTTATTCTTCCGGAATTGGGTGGACAGAAGATAGTCGAAGATACGGGATTTGAAGATTGGAAGGATGTTAGAACTACGAATAGAGAAGGGAATAGAATTCAATAGAGAAGAGGAACGGATGAGGAAAGATCTACCAAAGGCTGCGGTTCGATGGGCAGTTACATATAAGTCTAAGGGCCGTGAGCGGGTATTGCGGGAATGCACTGAGGACGTAAATAGAAGGATACAGAAGGAGATGTACGATGGACGGCGGGATTGGATAACTTGATACAGAAAGGAAGTAAGGAAATATTTACGACGGAAGGAAGGGTAAAGCCACTTCAACTCTCAACTCAAAAAATCGAGTGACAGAGGCGTCCCTATGGACCCCCAAGATGAATCGTACAAAGCAATTATTTAACCGTTTTAATTTTGCTTCAAGAACCCCAGAGACACCCCCGTAAACCACACAGCAATAGTCAAAGTGGGGGAATATTAAGAAAGTAACCAGAAGCCTGCGGGTTTCAAAAGGAAGTAGGAGACGAAGATAATTGAAACGCTTCAGGGTGGAAAAGGTACGACGGGAAATATCGGTGACGTAGTTTTTCCAGGAGAGAGTTTTGTCTATAGTGACACCAAGGTTTTTAACGTATGGATGGAATTGTATTTGATTGTTTAGGAATAAGGTTGGAATAAGAAGAGAGAAATAGGGAGGAAGTCATTAGGTGAAGAAGGATTTGGGATTTTATTAAATGGTCGAACTAAAGCGGTTTTCCAACGAGAAAGAAACGTGGCATGTTGCAAGGAAAAATTGTATATATGATAGGGGACGGGAATAAGAACTGGGAGACAGGATTTAATCAATTTAACAGGAATGTTGTCCGGTTCATGATCGTTGTATGGGATCTTAGAATGGTGGATAGTAGTTCCTCTAAGATATGTGGGGAAAAAAGAAGTTTTCAGGATTGAAGGTGTTATTTGGAGTTTCAGGAAAGGTTGATGGGTCAGTACCATGGCATGTGAAATGGTTGTTGAGATCGTCAGGTGTTATTGGAAGAGAGCTGAGAATATGAATAAATATCGGAGTATTTTCCACTTGGATTTGGGATCAGGAGCATTGGAGAGTGTAATGAATGTGAAGGGATTTAGCACGTCGCACTGCTAATTGGGTTGCATTGCGGAAAAGATAAAAATTAGTATAATAGTGCTACATTTATGTATGAAAAAAAATCTTAACTTTTTAAATAAATGAAAACTTCATAAATGCAATCACAAATTATTTTTTGAAAAAAGTTATTATTGATTATCTCTTACCTCTCGATAGTTAAAAAAAAAAATTTATCGCACTTCGTTATATTCATTAGTAACTTGTTTCCAGTCCACCTACATGTATATACTTCCTTATATTGTTATTATTATTTTTTAATATACTTTATAAACATAACAATTGTTTCGAAATGTCTTTATTTTAATGTTTTGTTAATTTTAAAATGTTTGTATCTTATTTTTTTCATTTAGTCATTGACGAAGTGGGGTGAAACGTTGGTTAACTATATAAATATAATGAATAAAATATAATCTCAAACCATTTATAAATGTTTTTGTTTAATTATATTAATTTACAGCACCTAGTTTCATTAAAAAAATCATTTAATACGTTCCTGAAGGAATACTTTATTTCTATAAGGGTAAAAAATTTTCACATTATTTTCTGGAACGAATGAAAAATCTGTATAAAAACTTTTAACACAAAGACACCAACTTCCACCCGCAAAATACCTCTTCAGAAGATATGATTAGGAGATTGGAAGTGTGAAAGTTGATTTATTGGGCCTAGTCCCGAGAGAAAGCCGCTGAAGGAATAATAAGAGAAAGAACACAGAGGACCCGAGAAGACATCCCCGCCGACGATGACAGATGGAGCCGGAGGTCGTTCACCTGGGAACCCACTCGTATATAATAAATAGCAGCTTCAATATGCCTTGTCCCGATCGGGTGTCGTCGGCTCTTATGATCCTCCTGGCGATGACAAATGTCCAAAGATGTACTGTCTTGCTCTGCCTCCTGGCGACAAATTGCGTCGAGGAATATGAGGAAGAGGTTTTAATATGACAGGTGCAAGACAGGGCAAGTCAGTTAACCTAGGAAGGGCAATCATCTTTTATATTACAATATCTTTTTTATTATTCTCAGAGCACCATATACAAAACGATTTTAGAAACATCGTTATTTAAGAATCATTAAGAAAGAGCTTGTTCTATATTAAGTATCTTCATTATCCAGTTAAAGAAGAGCTTGTAAGAATAGACACCACTAAGTGAGAACTCTCAAATCGACTCTTCATTAAACACGTTCTTTATGGAACCAGCTGCACAAGTAACCAACCAACTTTTTTTTAGATTCTTTTTCTGAGATAAAAAAATATTCCTAAGTTTTCTTTCTAAGATCGTCTATTTTTATACCTCCTTTCAAGTTGAAAAAAAAAAATGTAATGTAGAAAAGTGGTATCTCTAAATTATTTTACATTAAATCGATAAAAGTGTGTTTTTCAAAGGCTTTTAATTTTTATCGCAAGGTTAATTTGTCACAATGCTTTAAGAATCAATCGGAATATAAAGAAATAAACTCTATAATAGAAACATATAAAGGAGTAGAAAATATAAATATAATTTGTCTATCCAGAAATATTTACGGTAACGACACTCATATATTTTTTGTTTCCCTTTCCTCCACCGTAGGCCATACTTTTTTGCCCGATTGAAACGTCGAGATCTAAAGCAATTGTAAGACAACCTTTTAGGGCTGTTCCTAATGCACCACTAAATCCGTTATTTTAGTGATATGCCCCGAGTCTAGAACAGGTTCCGATTTAGGGAACGACGGGCTAACAATCAGAAGAAAGAAGAAGAAAAAGAGAGTTGAAGAAACTGAGACAAACTTTAGCCGGTTCTCCCATTTACTGTTCCTTCCCAGGCAGTACCTAATAAGGTTTGAGGTTCGGGCCTTCGCCATAAACTACGGGAAAAAACGCCCTCACTGTTTCGAGAATACTCTACCGTCTCAACACAAATATTAGATTTTTTTTTGCAGTAGGCAGGCGGCGAGTTATTTAAATGAGTTTACCTTGGCGAAATTACATTTCTCTTTCTCCTTTTTTTAGGAAGAGACAGAGTAGAATCATCCTGGGGGATAAACAAAGAGTTAAGATAGCGCGTGCATATTAATGAAGAAAAATATTGAGTTTGTGGAAATCGGAATTATCAAAAAAAATAAATAAATAAAAATACAAAACCTGATTTAATAAAAACAAAATACTAAATAACAAAAATGTTCCCAACGGAAATACTAGAAATTATTATTTAATTATTTAACATGTGTCATGAACAATAAATCCAATGCATAAGCTTTAAATATACTAAACCTTTAGGACGGAGAGAGTAAGAGGTGGAAATTAAAAATAGAGTAGATACGGGATATAACTTATATGTTTTTATTCACCTAAGTAAAATGTCAAAATAAAAAAACTTAAAAAAATAAACATATGTAAAATATAATTAAAATATTTAAATGTACGATTAGGTCATTGTGGAGGTTGTGACGGCTTATAAGCTAAAACTGTACAGTTTCATAATACTTTCAAGACACACAATTAATGATAATATTTATATAATAAAGCAGAAATAAATAGATATAATTGAATTGTAGGTAGTTATAGTAAAACAGTAATATTTATCATATATCTATTATTATCATATGCATAATTACAATATTTTATATAAAGGACATACAAAACTAATGAAATGGAACATTGACCTAGGTTATGTAACGTAGAAACGTTTAAATTTATATTTTGGCATTGTTAATAACGTAGTTATGAGGGGTGAAATAGTTACTATTTTAATGTGGCACTGTATATCAAAGTTTAATGGTGTAATTCAATCATTAGGACAAAACAAATAAATAATACTATATAACTAAGCTCTTCTTAATCTGGGACACCTATTTTTAGAATAACATTGGAGGAACAGTTGACAGGTTTCTGGAGTAAAATAAAAAACAAAAATTAAAATATTTTAAAACATTAAAATATAACAAAATCATAATTAAATAACTTTTGAACCTTTTGATAGAAACCAACAAATTTTTAATACTAATAAATTTAGAAAATAATTAAAGTAATTGATAATAATAAATTAAAAGTATAAATAATGGATCGATATGTTCATTGGTCCTTATAAATATTAAAAACAGAGATGAATTCAATTCCTTTCGGAAATGAACAAATATGAAGTTATAGAATGGGCGGAATGTAGAGGTGGAAAGGGTACCAGCGAGATGGATGTAAGTAGGACTGATATTCCGTAGGGGAGGGGGAGGATCTGATAAGATCTCGGCTGCGAGAAAGATGTGGTAGGTACTGCCTATTTTTCCAACACACGAAAAGGACCTACTCTCTGGAGGCCGCCTGAAGGATGCGCCAGAGAAGACAATTCCAAGCAAAATACCAGAGGAGATGCAGTGGTAAGGAAGACTATACTTAATTTAACATGATGTAGATTCGCGCACTTGGCTACCCCACAGAAAGAGAGATCAAAGAATTATTTCCCAAAATTAAACTCTCCACCTCTCAGTTTGTAAAATGAGAGGTTAAGTAAAATAAATTGTTGATTATTAACTGGCATACGTAATACCCCACCGCTGCCGAAATCCCGTGTCGCCGCAAAGTTGGATAGGGAGGTGGGAAAAAACTATTCGGATGGCCAAAGTATATAAATCTGAAGACAGAGGACGATTATTGTGGAAATGTAGAGAGGTTTTTAATTTCAAAAGATAAAATACATGGTAGATGGCAATAATAATAAGTAATAAAATAAATAAGTTCTATCACCCACAAATGAATGAAATTTTAATAATAAATAAATAATAATAATAGACACGAACGTTAAAATGAAATCAATTTAGTGAAAATAGAATGCAAATGATTAATCATCAATTACTCATTATTTGTAAAAGATATTGCACTAACCCAAGCTGATAACACTTGAAGATAACTAAAAATGATTCTGATAGGGTGCCACTTGAAATAATCCTGCCACAACCAATTTTTTATTTTAATAAGGAATTTTATTAATTTGCTTAATAAAATAAACTGGTTCAATTTTTTATTTATAAACTCTGTTTATACTGTTAACTGTAAATAAAGAGCCCATTACCGACAAAGGGTATGCAATCTTAGTTAAATTGAGCTGGGATATTAAAAATTACTTAATATATCAAAGATTAGTTTAGGCCGGTCTCCTTTGAACTTACAAACCAGTAATTTATAAATAATTGGTTACTATACAACGGTCTTAGTAAAACAAATCAGTAGCTGTTTGTCGTGATACAATTATAATATTTAAAATAATGAAATAAAATATTAAAAAAGGGTCCTTTGAACTAAAAAGCAAATTAATAATAAAAATAGAAAACTTACATAAATAAAGTAAAAAGGACGAACGATTGAAAGAAGCCTGAATAATTCGTACAAAAATATAATTTGCTATCAGTCGAAATGAAATGCTCTGAGAAAGAACTGGAAAAGGCTGAGTTGACTTCACTACCAAAACAAACTTCATTCATCACAAGTAATAACTTATTAAGTTTTACTTCGAAATTTTCATTTCATTTAAAATGGACAATGTATAATTAACAATATAGAATGTTTAATGTTTTAAAATATAACAATAAATCGATTAGTAACTATTTTAGGATACTGATGCAAAAACTATTTTGGAAAAAGAAAAAATGCATATAAAACAATAATGAAAAAAAGAAACATCTCAAGTTTAACGGACAGTAATGTGAAGTTACTGTAAAATTAATAGAATTAAAAGGTCCAGTTAAGAAGACTAATAAATCACTGAGATTAAAAAATATCATAAACTTGGCTTGGTATTAGAGAAAATTACTTACTATATATTTTTTTAAATATATCCATAGTTTGTTGTTTTTTGACATTGTAACTTAATTGAATTTTATCACATATCTTGGTTATAGTGAAAACAACATATAATTAGGCAAGTTGGATAGGAAATCCATAGCAGAATGCAGAGGAAAATAGGCATATGATGTAGAAGTGTAAAAAACAATATCACACTGGTAGGGCACAGATATAACCACTACAATTGTTCCTACTGTTACAGATTTTTCCCTTTATTTTTTAAAATAATAAATATGTACATATGAAAATAAAAATAAGAAATATATAATAAAATAGCAATGATACTGGATTGAAGAATATTCAATAACTAAATTTGTCAGAAGAAAAACAAACCACCTACGCCGTCGTTAGGATTCTTTTGAATGGCTTTCACATTAGGCAATTACTGTTCATCTTCAGATTCTCTTTTTTTTCTTCCTCTTCTGCTTTATTAATAGAACTAGAGATGAGGATCTCCAAGCAGTTGATTTAGAACAGAATGGTTCTGTCAAACGTAACATGACTCGTACAGCTATCGCTTATTGCCCAACATCAATAACACGATTACGAGTATTCAAGGAGATCCCAGCTCCTAATTCAAAACGCTTAATGATAATAAATGGACTTGAGAATCACCAAGAAAGAATGTTCCCAATAAATCACAAATATTCATTCAATTAAACATATTATTAAATATTTACTAAAGAATGAAGAAAAACAAAAACGGTTACTATAGTCATAATGATGAGAAGACAATTGACCGTAAATAATATATATGAGGAGAAGATGGTAGGTGGTGCGGTCAGTAAATAACACAAATAAATTGAGAGAACTTATTTAATAGTACGTTTCGGCCAAAGTTTCTAGCCTTCATCAGGGCTAAGAACAAAGAGCAAGATAACAACCAATGAATACAAAAAAATTAATAAAAAGATAAAATATAAACAAAATGATACAAGTTAATAACTATACACAATGAAAAACTAATAAAAATAAAGTGATTTGAGATGTAGAAAATAAATATGAAAGTAGAATAACATAATCAACGAAATGAAAATTTTAAAGTTATATAATGCAAAGAAACAAAGAAATATTAATATTTTAATTTAATAATAATTAAAAAAATTAAGGTTATTTAATTAGTTAAGTTAAGTTAGGAAGAACAAAAAAAAAATAGGAAAAGAAAATATATGTAACTAATGAAATATGTAAGTATAAAACTAGAATAAAGAGACAAAATATAAGATTGAGTTAGACAAAAGAAGTGAATAGAAAAAATGACTTTAATAATATGTGGTGAATATAACTAATAACGTGGGTAAGGAGGAGTAAGAAGAGATTGGAGAAGGAGAAGGAGGTAGCAGAAAGACAAGAAAAGAGATTAAGACAAAAAACTCACCTACTAGTTGATGATCGGAAAACTAAGTGAGCTCAGTGGCGCGTGCAATAAGACTCCGAGTTAAAAAAAATACGTTACAAAGATGACGAAATTATCGGAAGGTGAGAATACGTTAAAAGTTATTTGGATGAGTAAAAATAAGATATAGAAGATATTTACAAACTTATTTAAAAGACGAAAACGTATAAGAGGGTAACAACAAATGGTTATAACCTCATGACCTACCAACGTTCAAATGTAAATCTCCAACTATCTAAATACCGCAAACAAAATACAACAATGTCAAAATATCAAGAAAAGTTCCGAGAACTGCTACAAACTCTACCAGAACATACCGCTATATATACAGATGGCTCGAAGTCAGATAACGCAACAGGATCGGCCTTTGTGACACCAAACACAACCCATAAGAGA